>NC_133666.1:399109670-399122170 GCF_037893015.1 Macrotis lagotis
GCTTCTGCAAGGAAGAATTAATGAAGAGACTGCAAAAGAATGTGTGACGACCTCTCCTGACAGGGCAGAAACTTTCCACCCATGTCACGACAAAGGGGAGAAGGTAATTAAGTTTGAATAGAGGGATGTAACCAAATAGATTATGCATTTAAAAGAGGACAATTTTAAAAGAAAAAAAAAAGGGAAAGTTTACCCAAGACAAATCAGAGTGTGCTGTTCAACTCCATGACTTTTTTCTATTTTCCTTGTCTTTCTATCATTAGAACCGAAATTACTTCTCAATACAGATTTTTTCCTTTACCACTATCAACAAATCTCATATTCATTCTCTCTCTCTCTCTCTCTCTCTCTCTCTCTCTGTTTCTCTGTCCTTTCAGTCTGTTCTTCCATTTGTTTCTCCTCTCTGTCCATTCTCCACAGTCCCTCCAGCAAAGGGTTTAATTGATGGACCTCATTTATATATGTCCACATACATGTGCATGTTTTAGTGCTGGTAGGAAAAGGAATACCTTGGAAATATGTATGGTTCTTTTAAATGTAATTATGACTGGGGAGAAGAGCTATTTTACTTCTCTTCTTTCCACAATTTTAATGAAACTCCTCCAGCTTCTTTCCTTTCAGAGCAGGATCAACATTCTCAGCTTAACTATAGTACAATGTGACTCATTTATTTTTTGTTGTTGTTGTTTCAGTAAAGAAAATTTCATAATCAGTATTCAAGATGGGCCATTACTTATGTTACCTCTGTAAACAAACTTGGATTATTTTAACCAATCCATTT
Organism: Macrotis lagotis; assembly: GCF_037893015.1. NCBI lineage: Eukaryota > Metazoa > Chordata > Mammalia > Peramelemorphia > Peramelidae > Macrotis > Macrotis lagotis. The sequence goes on from NC_133666.1 coordinate 399,110,452, forward strand.
GATTCTAATTTCCATATTCATTCTAATTGAAAATTAATAGTTTGCATTGGTGTGAGACAAGGACATGAACTCTAATTATGTGCAGTACTTCTTTCTGATTCTTTCTTTGATACTGTTTTGCTAGTATTCCAGCTGACACCAGGGCTTTGTAGTGATTGCTTCATTAATGGATAAGGATGTCCTAATCAGCTAAAGTATTACTAGAAAGCTGTTGTTTGCCAATACTGGGAGGATATACCGACTTTTTTCCCCTTTTCTTTTTAGAAAGAAGGTACATCTGAATGATGGTGACCCAGTCAGCCTTAAGCCTTAATCACTTCCCTTTGTCTCTTCTATGCAAAGCAGTATGAGTTAAAGTGATGACTGTTTAATCCTTTTGATTTTTCTTTCCTAAATAAATATTAATCTACAAATCAATCAGGTTGAGTATTATAACATGTACAATATGCACTCCAAAAATACTCAAAGGTTATGTAAATTACTCAATTTTACAAGTATCTCATTAATGAAAAGAGTCTCTGTATTTTCCTTTTCACCCTTCTCCCCCCACCGAACCTGCTATATTTGAAAGTTCTAGTTAAAAATTCAGCTAAACATGATACTCGAGTGTGGATTCCATTTTCTTTCCTTAAAAGAAAGTCATTGTCTTATAAATTTTGTAAATATACAATGCATGTACACAATGGGATCCCATACTCCATGTTGCTATTTCTAGTCTTTAGAGTATGGCAATCTGATCCATCATATTTGAAAAAAACAAACAAACCTTAATGTTGATAATATGATGTTTTTGTATCACAAAGGAAGGTTAAATAAAACTATTAGAAAAAAAAACCTGAATTAGAGATTCAACTTTTAAAGTTTCAAGATTTACCACTAGGTGCAGACTAATTAAAAGAAAACTAATACACATACACAATTAATACTCATATGTTCCATATTATAAAGAAAGGCAAATAAGACTAAGTTATTTTAATTTTTAAAAAAATCCTTAAGGTAACATTGGCTTAATCAACTTACATTTTGGTTTTTTAAATAATTATGGAATTATTTTGATCAATGATTTCCAAGTCTGTCGTTTACAACTAATTTCATAAGCCAATGTTTGAATGCGATCTTATTTTTTATATATTAGCTTACAACTTTACCCCTAACTGAATTAGATGCATAAAATAGCAAGAAACTGGTTGTTGAACTTAGTAATGCTCATAATGACATGATCTGAAAAGTTTTCATGAACGAGGTTAATATAAGATAAATATATACACTTACATACTTTTTAAGCATCAGTATCTGATACTTCTCACTGTGCATCTATAAGTTAGAAGCATCATCTCTACCAAAGTTATCTTTTTTACTTTCTACTTAAGCATTTTTTATTAAGAAGAATATCATGTCTAAGTGAATGAGGGGTTTTTGTTTGCTTTTTATCAAAATGTAATTTAGCTACCTTTTATGCATGAGATAATGGTAAATTTGTTTTTTATAACCAAATTCAGTTTCCCATTTTGTTTCTGTTATGAGTAGTCTTTTGACATATTTTGTACAGAAAGTTAATTTGATTGCTGTGCATAAGTGAAGTGAGCAATTCAGTAATTAACTTTTGTGTTTTAAAATGTATGAACTTTAATTAGATTTCATTATAAACAAATGTCCACAATAATTATAAGCTCCTTGGTTTACCCACATATTATCCCTTCTCAAACAAACTTGATGTCAGACAAATTAAAATCAAGCAGTCAGAATTTCTGAGTTGAATTTTACATGATCTGCCGGTAACCTGATTACTTTAACTTCAATATCATTACAGGAAAAGTATTTCAGGAAAAAATAATTGCAAGAATTCCAACAGGAGACAAGCTTAATTGTATTGATTCAAAAGATGCATGTATAGAGGAACCATGTTGAAGAAATAATGTTATCTGAAATGTGCAATTTCTATGAAAATGAAATTGTCTTTCATGAAAGAGGCAATTTGAGATCAGTGCCTGAAAAAGTTGAGGACTGAACTAACTAAATGATCATTTATGTCCAATTATCTTATACTTTAAGCAGCAAAATATCAGTGTGGAACAACTTCAAGGCATGAAGGTTTGCAGGTTTATTTACTGACTGGTGTATCTATTAGGACCAAGAACAAGTGGAGCTGTCAGGACATAATGAAGGTAAATGATTAGTTAGCACTGAGACTGAACTCTTCTTCAATGCAATAAGAGTTAATTAAAGTTTACCACCAAACATCAACCAAAGCAGGATGTTGATCAGGTTTCAGCATTAAGTGCAAACAGACAATGGTTGGCAGCAATTAGTGCAGCTATCAAATGACATGCAATGATAATTATACATTTAAAACAGCTAAAGAGCTGGAAAAAAAAACTAATCAGCCTCTTTGACTACAACTACTCAAAGGGCAGGAAACAGGTATCAGATTATTTCACGTTAACGCTGTAAATCAATAGAATTAAACAAGAAAAGGTTGTATGGGCACATTATCTGAAAGAGAACAGTTCACTGTACCCAAAATGAAATAAATCTGTTAGACTCAGTCTGTCAAAGATAAGAACTTCTGTAGTTAGTGAAAATAAGTTACTTTTCAATTAAAGTTGCAGAATGAAGACAGTACAAAGAGAGGTTAGATTCTTGGTTTGGCACAAACTAAACAATGCAACAAGTATCTCAGTTCTAAGTATTGTTATTTAAATGAAGTATTAACTTCCATTCTATGGTGCTGTCTAATGTATCTTTTGGCTGAATGTTATCTAAGCAGTTACCAAAAAAGATCTTTCTGAAAAATAGTCTTATACTGTTATAGAATCATAATTATTTCAATCATTTAAAAATCAAGACATGAAGACAAGCTTAACTGTACTTTCCTTTGATATTCCATGCCAATCTCATTCTTATTTTTTCAAGGATCTTGTATGAAGTCACATGGTTTTGAGTAATTTCAATAAAATAGTTCACTCTATTGCATAGTTATTATACCCCAGCCTAAAGCAATTCTATAGCAATATATTATTATTATTGTTACTCACCACCACCCCCCCTCAAACTAATTTTGTTATGCTAGGGATTTGTGCATAGAGTTGACTAATCCCAGCATTTCCCTAGAGCTGAATCTAAGCCATGGCCTACTCCCAGCACAAGAGTGTCTCCAAAAGCCCTTTCGCCCCCTTCAGCACTCATACACTCATTGGTCCTGACATTTTCACTTCAGCCATGACAAATGAGCTGATGGCTCTGATCAGATTGCACACGAGAACTGCTTTATCTAAAGATATATCATTAACTCTCATCACTATCTCCTAATATGACTCCTTTTGGTTAATGTCTTGTGAAAATCTGAGTAAATTTTAAAATATCTTAGTCCTAAGTAATCAGAAACAAACTATCAAAACGAAAGGGGGAAATCAAATGTGGATAGGATCAGGAAAAAAAGGGCAAGCATTAACTAAATGTTGCCCTGGGGATTTAAGGAACTGTACTCAACCTTTGCCCCAGTGCAAACATGCCAGTTGACTGTCTTTTAAAAATCCCTTCCCCCACTGTGGGTTTTTAGGATGACTATAATTTTTATATTAAAAAAAATAGCACTTCTCAAATACATACAGCTAATATACAAGTAAGTTTATGACTTTAGTCCAATTGCAATGTATCATTTATTTCATTTTCCAAACTTGAACTTGTTTTATTTTCTTGAAACTTTAAAAATCAATCTGTTAAAAGAAACTTATTTTTAGGAATCTTCCCGGATTTGAATTTGATTTTCAACAAGAAAGCAAAATATACACATGTTCAAACTAGTGAGGTATACCAAGTGTTGTGGTGAGAAACTAAGTTTTTATTACATCTAGAATTTACACAAAGTATATATTAGTTGTAAGCTTTTTCAAATTCATCTGAGTATACACATCTAGACAGACAAAGTCAACTGTAACTCAACAGATCTTTGGAATGGAGGTCAGACTTTGAGGTAGAGAGCTATTCACTTTTGGACCATACTAGAAGCTCTTTATTCCTGTTCTTATTGGCATCAGTTCCCTCTTAACAGAGCAAGAACAAAGCCAAGTGCTCGTGTGAGGTTTATGAATAAATCAGAGGTGAGCCACTTTAAGTGCTGCCCACGATTTCCTTGTTGACAGTGAGCTCTTAAACAGGCTTCTAGGACCAGCAACTCCTGGCAAACCTTAATGGTGCCTAATCTGCACCCTGCTTCATTTAAAAAACCAAATGTTCCACCCCATTTTCCTTTCAAGTCTTCACCTTTCCAATGAGTCAACTAGAAGAGTTAGCCAGATTTATCCTTTTTTTGTCTGCCTGTCTCACATAATCTAGGAACTGTAGAAAAAGGACAACTTTATAAAGTTTTCTTCTGCCTTGGCAAATTCAAACATAACAATAAAATGTTAAGTGGACTCTAAATAGTTCCCAAATTCATATCATAGGCCTTAAGGACTATCTTATTCAATCTCTTCATTTTACAGAGGAGGCAACTGAGATGCAGAACTAGAAGTACTCTCTAGATCACAGTAGAATAAGCATAAAGAAATTGGATAGTATTCTTAAATTTTCTGTTTTATAATTATTATTGATATTATCTTGAAAAAATTTTTCCTTTAATGGGTTAAATTCCAATGAATTTAGTTCAAATATACACTTATATTTGACATGCCCTGAGCATTCTCAAGTGGTATGTGAACAGAACCTACCAGAACAGAACAGAAATACAAAATTATTTTCTATCTGTGTAAATAAATTTATGTTTTTGCCTCCAAAAAATGTTTCAGTTGGACAAATGATGTAATATCAATTTACACACTATTCAATAGGATGTAACATTAAAAATTCCAGTCATGGATTGGAAGTAACCTGAGAGGCTATCTAGGCCAATCTGCTCCTTTTAAAGGTGAGGAAGCTCAGAGAGGATAAGTGGCTTGCCTATGGTCACTCAAAGTGTCAGAGGAAGAATTTAAATAAAGTTTTTCATAATTTGAATCCTAGAGTGATCATAGGAAGTCCCGTACAATCAAAAAAGTTACCTATTTCAAAGAACTCATAAAAGAATATGTCATAATTGGGAAGGAAATGGGAGTTCAAATCTCTTCTAAACTAGATTGAACTATATAGAACACATTTAGCTGTCAGTTCAAACTGGAATGATGAATCTCATAAGCTAAGAAAATAAGTCCATCTCATTAGAGTCCTTTGAACTGGTGATGATACTGTAATTCTCTTTAACTTGGATAAATTCCAATGAACCAAACTATCCTGAAGGTCAAGTTATGTTTAAGCTCCCTGAGGGAAGGGACTGTTTCATATTTGTCTTTGTATCCCTAGTACCTAGAACTCACAGCCCGTTGATTAAAATAAAAAGGGAAAAAACTACCTCCATCACTTACTATCTAGCATAATAACCTTGGACAAGTTATTTAATATCTGACTTTCAGTTTCTTCCATAATAAAATGAGGACTGATTTAGCCTCTAAAAACCTGGTTCCAAATTAATGATCTTAAGTTTTGTTTCTTCCCTTTTATTTTTTCGTTAAAATGTTCTGTTGACACTATTTATTCCACTACAGGTATAAATATTTTCCTGGAAGATGTTGGTATATTTTAAATGATTATTGTAGTATGCTAACTCTTAATTTTATTTTAGAAAACTGGAAGGCAATCTTAGCATTCATTTAAGTCAGACTTCTCATATGACAGGTGAAGAAGCTGTAGCCAAAATGTTTAGACCATTTGTCCAAGGTCACAAAGGTAAACTGTGTTTGGGTTTGAATGAAGGTCTTTTTTATTCTACAGTTAATTGCTCTTGTTCCTAAACACACTGCCCCACTAGATAAATGTGAATGATCTATAGCATTGTCCTAATCTTAATGTACTGCCTTACAATGAAGCAAAAACTTTTTTCCCCTGTGATATATACTGCACTCAGGACAATCACTCAATTCAGAAATTACAGGATCACTGAATCTCACCATCAGACAGGAATTTAAATTTTACCTGTATAATCTTCTATTTTATGCGAGAATTTCTTCTATAGCATCCTTTACAGATATCTCTCTAGACTCTATTTGAATGGTTTTAATTATGGGAATCTTATAAAGTTGTTGGATCACTCTAGTTGTTAGAAAATTTTTATAATAAGCCTAAATCTGCTTCAATGTATCTCCTATCCAATGGTCCTTCTTTTGTCCATTAAAATATCAAAGAGTTTAGGGCTATTCCCTCTTTTTCTCTGAGAGTTCTTCAAATATTGAAAGACATGTCTTCCATTAGTCTTTATATTTCCAATTTTAACAAGTCTTGTTCCATTGGATATTGAACATATGAGTTCTTTTTCATTTTGCCATCATGATTACTCTACTTTAGATTTCAGAAAACATCAAATAAGCCCCTGGGGAAAACAGAGCCCACAAATAGTGAAAGAAAGGAAGAGGTAATCAACTACATCTATATATGTATCTTACTGCATTTAAAATTTGTTTCATTGATCAGAAAATTTGTGTTTGTATATTCACAACATATTCAAGTATGAACATGTAAAATACATATTTGAATTACTTGTGTGTGCATATATATTGACATATAATCAAAACATAGTGAATATGCTTTTTTGCTTATGTGTTCAAGAAAATGCATAGTCATTAAATCATAGCTTGACATAAGTCAAAAATGAGCATAGAATCATATAATTTTTGAGTTATAAATATGCATTGCAACTATCACTTTAGAGGTAGTAAACCTGAGGCTTGTAGAGAGGTTAAAATATCTGTCCAAAGTCACACAGCTAGCTAGTTATAACAAATTTGGCAAGTCAAATTTGAACCTTCAAGGAAAACCTAAGTTTTCCATATGCAAATGGCCTTATTTTATGAAGCCATGTCAAAGTTTTAAACTGAAAATGATTAGATTTTTTTCAATCTACAATTACATAGGATCCTCAAAATAAATTGGGTAAGTTGTGATCACCTATCAGACAAACTCCACTCTCCAACCTCTAACAATAGCCAGGTGTTACACATAAGTTCCTATGTTTCTACATTTTAGTACTATTAAAACTATGCACTTCCTTTATTCTTTTAAGAACATCGATTTTATAGAAGGTTATAAGTTGTGTATTTTTAATTTAAAGTCATTTTTTCTGGTTAATATGATTTAGTTAGTTCATGAAGATTGCCTTCTTGATTTTCCAGATAGAATGGAATAGCACTCATCTTTATGGGAAGATGTTTTATGCCATTGTGTGATCAGTACACATACATACTACTGTATTCTGTGCTAAAATACATTTTAGCAAAAGCACTTCTATTCCATCAATATTATACCTGGAATTTGGTTTGAAAACTACTGACCTGAAGTACTAGAACACCTACATAGATACTGCTTCTGACCTTTAGATCATTATGACATCATCTAATTCAGTCTACTGAAAATCCCCATTTTAAAGTTTTTTCTTAAGGGTTATGAAATGGATAAGGATATTGATAGGCAGTATAATATAAAAGATAGACTCTGGATTTGGAGTTAGGAGAGATGGATTCAGATCCTATCATAAATTTATGTAATCACAGTCAAATTATTTCATTTTAGAGAGCCAATTTCCTCATGTAAAAAAAGGAGATAATACTTATACTACCTACCTCAAAGAGTTGTTGCAAAGAAAGCTCTTTAGTAAACCTTTAAGTTCTTTCTCTCACTCTCTCTGTCTCTCTCTCCTATTTCTCTTTCTCTGTCACCTTATCTATCTCTCTCAACTGTCCATCTATCTACATCTGTTGTAATTATTCTATTACAGATTTGGGAAGTGGGAGACAGAGGGAAATAGCCCTGAACTAGAATTTTCATACAATGCTGAAAGCAACAAACTTTCCAAGGCAGGTTTTGAGTTTCTTAAACTAAGGAATTAATAAATTAAAATATTAATAGCATATTATGGACATTCACTAACATTGCAAAAAAGGAACCTTTATGCCAGAAAATATTGACAGTGAATCCTCACTAAATGACAATTTGACTTTAGCTATTAAAGAAATGTGAGTGACACTATGATCTTGGTTATTATATTATCAGAGATTACTAAAAAAGTGCCTAGAGAAATTGTGTGCTTTTAAGTTCTCACATGAGTCCATCTGTTCACATATAAATATATATTATGTTTTCCATTTTACTCTCTAAAATCTTAAAATCTCAGTATCAGAACACTCTGGGCTCTTACCCATTCAGTAAGAATGCAGACATCACATCAGCTACTATTAACCCATGTGTTATCCAGTGCAACAGTGGCTGGAAAGCTGCCAGTTGCAACACATGGTGCTTGGTTAACAATGTTTTATAATACAAATGAATTTATTTTTTAAATTAGCACATTTTTCATATGGAAATACCTTAATAAGCCCTTCTATGTGTTTGAAAGTAAAGCCACCATGTGGACTTTTTTTTGTTCTTTTAAAAGATACTTTAAAGTATATCATTAAAGTTAATCATAAAAGTTTCTATAACAACTTAGAATTTCTTTACCATTTTTTTAAAAAAAGACTCTATTAAAGAGTTTTAGTCATTGTACAAAAAAGATCAAACACTTCTCCTAGCAAATAGTTGCATGTTCAAGAAGCAACCCTTACAGTTTTATTTATAGTAAAATACTTCTAATTTCCCAAGTTTCCATCTAACAAAAATAACAGTCCTTGAACAATTGTACCTCTAATAAACAAAAGCTAATTCAAGTTCTACAAAATAGGAACAGGACAGGTTAATGTCTGGTGGAATCTGCCAACACTTCTCAGTGGTAGCACTCAATTGATAATTATGGTGACCTGAAACTGGAAAGAGTCTATTTAAAATGCATACATATAAATAATTATCCACACAGCATCTGATTTACATATGCACAAAAGAACCAATTCCCACCTTTGAAAGTGTCTCAACACTTATGGTATTTTAACTGTCCTAATTACTGTTGAGAGAACATCATTAGGAGCCCTGATCACATTGTCAACTGTGAACCAGTTACAGTCTTAACTAGTGACAAGGGAAAACCTACTGTAAATGTTTCAAAAAGTTAAGATAAAACACTTCAAGGAAGACTGGGAGGGGATAGACTTTCACTTAATAAAAGACATCATACTTATGATGATGATGATGATGACGACGATGATGATGATGGTAACAACATATGAAAATCATATCTTTACCTCTAAGCAGAGAATACACTTGATAACCACTTCCTTCCCCTCTCTCTCTACATCTGTCCTCACCTACAGGAACTCACACCAAGTGTGGCCGGCCACTTAAATGTTTAACACTACTTAAGAGTTAGAAATATACAATATTTCCCAAAATGTTCCAACAAGTGAGACAAATATTTAACATTCTTCTCTTTAAACATATTTTATCCTTACTGAATTCAATGTATATGATGCATCATAATTCTGTTGTCAACTTCTAAAATAACTTTTTTCAAATAAAATACTGAGAATTCTTGATACCCAATAGTCAATATTTGGCTAGTCTGTCATGTTTCTAACTCTTCTACATACGAACCTGTGTTTATCGTCCTCTAGCTGTGCTATTATCACACATATTACTTCACATGATGATAGAAATTCAGGACATCTTACAAAGTTGCTGAAATCTGAGCCTCTGCTTGTTTTCTCAAGTCTTAGACAAACATAACTTTAGGGAGAGCTGAGTATAGGCATAAAAAAGAGGAGACTGCAGTTTCATCTTCCTTTCATCTTAGTCATTCAGTCATCCATTCAGTGCCCTATTCAACCGAGCTTTTCAGTATGCAAAAAAATGCTAATCCTTTTCCGATGCTTTCACACTTGTATAAACCCCCATTCCTCCAACTGAAAAGCAATTATATCAGTTTACCTTTCTGTCAAAAACAGGATTAATATTCCAATACTAGAATCTCCTTTATTTCCCCATCTTTTTGCTTTAGGAAACTGGAAATTATTAATGGAAGTATTCTGAGAACAAGAATACATAGTTTAAATATGATTATATTAGCCAATGAAAAAGAAGGGGGGGGGAACTTCAGTTACTGCAGGAACTCTCTTCTGTGACAGAACTGACCTTCCCTTGGCAAAGGCCTGAATAGAATGAGACTCACTCACTCTGGTCTATTAATCAGAAACAAATTATGAAAGAATGTGGCTGGACTGGTTGACACTATCCTGTCTTGGGAGACTCAGTAACAGCCTAGTAACAATGTCCTCTTCATGGGTAATGAACAGCCATGACAAATGGGGCAGAGAAACTATTTATTTGCATATGCAAATTCTCACACAAGGGAAACATGTACAAACAAGTGTCATTGTAAGGTGGATTAGGCAAACAGCGCTTTCTTTTTAGGACATTCTGCAGCCCAGAACATTAGTCAGCACAATTAAAGCAGTCTCCATGGAGACTAATGAAATTTCACCATGGTATGAGTTAAATTAGATAGCTAGTTATGTGTTTCCACAATCCAACTTGAAATCCATTATTGTTTCAGAACAATAAAGCAATTGTGCTTAGCTGATCTTTGCCAGCTCAACAAGCTCCTAAGTTGACAATTTGCATATGTTAATATAATTAAGCACTAATTACATGAAACTTGTACATATTCACATGCACTTTCCCTGGGCGCTTTTTAGTTTGAACCTTGGCCAAGTGTTTAACCCTTTGAGTGGTTCTGGAGCAAGAGAGTTCTGCCTTGGGGGTACAGCCCCCAAGCTAGATATAGAAAGGCTCTTCATTTATAAACACAAAGCTTAACCTGGCTTCTCAAATTTCTAACAAGACCAGAAAATATTTTTGTGTCTACTACAGCAGGGGGACAAGGGATTGTGAAGTGGGGTGTGTGAGTAGTGGTAGTGGGAGAATAAACAGATTATTGTTTTAAAAGACAGAGCCAGTAAACTGTACATTAGAAAGAAATAACATTTAAATAAAATGGCAGAGAATAATTTGCTGTCTTTGACATACTCATACTCTGAAAGCTCAAAATGGTCAAAAACTAGACTTGCTTTGATGTCAGGGTCTGACAACAGCAAAAATGGAAAGCAGAAAAGGGGGGAAAAAGAGCAAGCAGCAACTAATGAGCTTTACATAAATATATGCAGAGGCAATTAAGCAATGTTAATTACTATGACAGCAGTTAATTGAATATAATTAGATATTTTAAGCCAATGAATAAAGCATAGTTAAGATTAATTTTATTGAGATTAATAGTAAATAAGAATAGATTAACTGTGTGTTTTGACAGGCATAAAAAGTAGTTCTGCAAATTAAACAGGAGAATAGCAACTAGCCCAAAAATCATATATTATTTTAATGTCACACCTCAGAATCATCTCCTCAATAAACATGACTTTTCAAACCCAAACAGACAGGAATCTTGAAGAAAAACAAACAGCTTGCAGAGATTAAAGAGCCTTTTGTCCTTTTTCATGTGCATTTCTTTTAGCAGACTAAATTAAGCGAGTCTGGTGTACGTTTTTTAGGAAGGAACATTTCACACTGAATGGAAAAAATGTTCTATCACATATGAAATTCATGCAGCTGTGCGGAACTTGGTCCAGATGGTTTAAGACTATAAAACAACACCAAATGATAGACAGTAGGCCTTCTTAAGATTATCTGATAAAGTCACAACCTTATATTTTGACCTAAATTTTCTGCTTTGTATTGTTTCCTTCCAGATCATAAGTGCATTTTAATTGTTATA
>NC_133666.1:399129670-399131670 GCF_037893015.1 Macrotis lagotis
TCCTAAGAATAGTAGAAGGGTGATGGGAGATTGGGGATACAGAGTAGAGACTACGGGATGTTAACAGTTTCGAAGCAACACGGAGATGGCCACGTAGCTAGGAAAATCGAAGAAGGTTAATTTCAAGAAGCAGCAGCAGGTTTGTAGGATGCGATAAGAGTGGAGAAGCTTGGAGCTGGTAGGGGGGAAGGAAGAAGCTCAAGAGCAGTGAGCAGACCCCGCGGGCTATACTGCTGATGCAGGCGGGATCCCCAGCGGCTCGACCCGGCTGCAAAGCTTCCTAGCCTCTCCTCCCTCTCCCCCTTTCCTTGCACTGAGCTCAGGGAAAGACCCCAGCTGCTGCTCTCGGGTCTCTACGGACACCGCTTTCACCAACCTTTGCCTACCGGTTCCTTTCACCCTTCTCCCTTCCCCTCCCCCTACCCCATCACCTCAGGTCATCCCTAAACTTCTCTCCACTTAGCGATCCTCTTTGGGATTAAAAAAAAAATCAAGCCCTTCGCTGCCACCACAAAGCTTTGATAGTTTTCATTTCAAAGTGAAACAGGCTGAACCTTCCCTCCCACACGACCTCCGCAACGACCCTCACCTCCCCCAACTACCACCCCTCATCCAAGCCCCCAACAAACTCCTTCTGACCGGGTGAGGGATCGCGAAGTGGGGACAGCGAGGAGACCAGAGGTGGTAGGTCTGAGGGTTGTGGTCCAAGAAGAAATTAACAGTAAGGCCAATATAATTTCTATATCCAGGCGCTTTCTGTGGCTTGTTTTATTTCCCAAATCTCCAATGTGGACACTCAGGGCATTAGAATAGGTATAATTATAGTCGTTCTCTCTCCCTCCCCCGTTCCCCACCCCCACCTCATCAATTCACTAATAAACGTTCCACTTCCCTCTTCTCCACCTCCCACCCTCTCCCTGCCAGTCCCAGCCCAAGGGAAAGAGGGTCCCTGTCTTTTGACTGCGCTCCCTAAGTCTATAGATGAGCTCAGTTTGAAACGAGGTATTACAAGATTTCAATGTTAGAAACCCTTTATCTGGGCAATAGACACTTTCAGATCCTCAACCCCCTCCTCCTTTCCGTTTTTTGTTGTGTCTTCTCCTCCCGGGGGCTATTTGACAAAGGCAGTGTATTAACTAACATTTTTGTTTAACTCAGCAACTTCTTTTCAAAACATACTTAAACCTGATAGCAATGTGTACCTTTTTCTTTTTTTTTTTGTGAAGTTGACATAGGCGAAGAGCGAATGTTTTTTTTTCTGAAGGTATCATATACTCACAGATAATATACATATTAACAAAATTTAGCACTAGACAAAAAAATTAAGTCAAATCCCATTAGTATTAAAAATGTATTTCTGCAAGAAGAACGAAAAGCAAATGTTGGTATTTTAAAGTCTCCCTAACATCCCGGCGGGGGCCATTTAGTTTGTGAAGGTGCATCCATAATCAAGTGATTTTGATCAAAATTAATTTCAAAAGATAAAAGCATCTTGACAACATATTTTGCATGTTGAATAGTTCAGCTCCTGATTGGCTCCCTCCCTTCACTTCTTCCTCAAATCTCCTCGCTTCTTCTCCCCCCCCCCCGCCCCCCCATCCCTTGGCTCTCTTTCCACAAAGAACAATGTTCAGACTTTTAAATGTATGTATCTATGTATATAATGTACCGACATATGTATATATGTTACATATAATAAGGCATAGTGGGGAGGGAGAATGGAGGGTGTGAAGCCTTCCAGGTCTCAGCCGACTTCTGTCTTTTCTTTTGCAGTCCCAGAAGCCCCCTTCCAGCTCCTTCCTTGGATATATCTTTGGGATTAGATATTCTGAACCTAAGCTTTTGGCCTTGGCTGGAAAGGCAAAAGTAGAGACAGTGGGTAAATGGGGAATGAAACAGGAATAAAGGAAAGGAAAGGAGAGAGAGAGAGAGAGAGACAGACAGAGACAGAGACAGAGACAGAGACAGAGACAGAGACAGAGACAGAATCAGACACCCTC
>NC_133666.1:399436059-399626059 GCF_037893015.1 Macrotis lagotis
AGTACAATATCATTTGAAACAAATTGTTAAATTGTTAAAATATTGATATTTAAAATCAGTATTTTATGCTCTTATGTCACTTATCAAGTGGTAAAATAAAACACCCTTCAATTTCACCATACTTCCTCTTTTCCCCCCCAAAAGGTTAAGACATTTAAAACTTTTTGTAACATCATTTCCCTTTGATGAATTAAAACAACTGATTCCTACAAACAGTAGGCATCACATGCAGTAAGATCTTTGCTTTTTTGGGAAGAGGTGAATAAAGAACCCAAAACACTTTTTCTTAGAGATTCTTTTTATCTTTGAAAAATCTCCTTCGATATTTCCCCAACTCATACACCTATAATTTCACCTCTGAAATTGCTCAAAGCACAAAAGAGAATAGTATTTAAGCTGAAGAGAAATAACTAAATTACTCTTTTGGACCTCTATCAGATGACTAGAAGGATTAAAAAAAAGATTCTCAATTTATAAAATAGGTCTTACAGCCCATTTTCCTCCACTCAGGTGTTATTCAATAACCTTAAGATTTTAAATGGAAAACTTTGAGATTTTAAATAAAAGTATAATTTCAAAATGAACATCATCTTAAAATATTCTCTGTAGAAATAGCATAACACTAATCATTTTATGATAGGTTGATTTAAATGTATGAAAAGGAATAAAAAAAGAGAAGAGATTTGAAATTTGATATTATTTTAGACAGGATCTGACCAAGAGATAAAATGTAAAAAATTTTTTAAAAAGGATCTTTTATAAATATCTTCCAATAGTCAGTTATTTAGGAGTGTGCAGACAATTTCCATGACTCAGCATAGTTTTTCATCTAGACATTTTCTGCCTTAATTACATTGCCTTTGAATGAAATAATTTTTTAAGACATTTCTTAGAAATTGAAAGGGAAAAACCTATAGAAAATGAGTAATACCTAAAAGATTAAATTTTGTTAATGTATGGTATATCATTAACAGTGATCTTCTTCTAAATCACCAGTGTTTTAGGCTATGGCTGGCTTATGAGGTCACAATAAACTATTTTTTAAGAAATTAATTCTGACATGATCAGTAGTTTTGGTCTAATACCCATTCTACACATATTTAATAAAATTATCCTCATTATGCTAGCACCTTTGTGATTTGTATTTGAATATTTCTTGAATAAAACCAAATTTTAACATTCCCCCCAGCCTTGCTGGGTTTCATTTGCATTTATAACTCTTTATTTGCTTTCCAGAGTCTTACATATGATCCCTAGGCACAAGTGATGTTCTAGTCACATGTCATACTGTACATTCAGTTAAAATGCTTACTACTGGTACAGTCACATCTTCCTTAACTGGAAACTGACATCATATACTTAAAGAGGAAGGAGACCAATGTGCTTCTCCACTAGTCATGAGACTTTACCTGCCACTATAGATAGAGGAGAAAAGGGAGGGAGGGGGAAGCTTAGCAATTTCAAGAGCCACAATTTACCATGGAAGCCTCTACTTAATATTCCGCTTGATCTG
The DNA here is from genome assembly GCF_037893015.1 of Macrotis lagotis. NCBI lineage: Eukaryota > Metazoa > Chordata > Mammalia > Peramelemorphia > Peramelidae > Macrotis > Macrotis lagotis. The sequence continues at coordinate 399,437,573 of NC_133666.1, forward strand.
CCAAGTTTATAGCCTGGCAAATCTGAATACAAATGTCGATGCAAATGAGGATTCATTATTCTTACAAGGTCTTTGTGTTGAAGCTTAATGTAACTTGGTTCCTGTGGTTGCTCAGGGAATGTAGATTGCAAGACAGTAAAAAATATGATGAAAAGAAAAGGAGAATGATAGAGGAAAAATAATAGAAATAGAAGGAGGTAGCTAGAATGCACTAAAGGTTTATAGAAGAGAATGCAAAGCAGGAAAACAATTTTCATACAACCTTTCCTTCTCTCATCCCCCACCCAGTTATTAGATACATTTGCTTTCCATATTGAGCAGAGGAGTTAACTACTCAAGAACATTCTCCTTAGTTAAAATACAATAAACCTCCTATTACTGATTATATTACATTATGCCCATTGTAAAGCCAATTCCCCCCATTTGTCAGAAAATTTGAACATTCTTTCTTAATTACAGTGCTCATCCGTGTGGTAGAACCTATGCATTCCGATCTGCGAGAAGATAGCAAATGCAATAGGTGAGCCACTTCACCAATTTCCCTCCTTTCCTTAAGAATTTATTCCTATAATAATTCAGAAACATCACTTTAAGATGCTACAATTAATAAACTACACATTGGAAATCACAACAGTTCAGCATAGCCTCCATTTATTGTTTACCATCACCCATCACACGCAAAGGTTTGCAAAGCACCAAGAGAGGAGAAAACCTGAGAAGCTGAAAAATTATGATTAGCTTTCCTAGACTGTATAGTACATTGTTCTGACGAATCTTTTGCATGGTTAGCTGTGGTTTACATATCAATAAATACCTTCTCAGTAAATAAAAATGTACTGTAGATTAAAGAAGCTGCAAAGCTTAGCAGGTACGGTGATCCCCAAGTCAATGCAGCAAAGCTTGTTTCTTCATAAATAAAACACATTTGCATCCATTCAGCCAAATTAGCTCCAGTTTTTTTAAAGGTGGTTATAATTAGCTTCTCTTTCAAGTTCACAGTTAAAAAACTCTCACATGCCTGCCGTTTTGATTAAATCCACCATTGTCTTCCAATAGCTGGTGCTAATTCTTCCAAGGAAATCTTCAGTTGAGGTGTTATTTTATCCTGCATTGCTGTTAGTTGTCTAATTTACGCCAAGTCCCTGCAGTGCTTTCCTTAAGCCATCCTCTTTGTCTTGCCTTTGAAATTTACCAAATCTTACAAGAAATCAATACTTAATTGATTATTCACTTTTCTGCAGCTTCAAACAGCAAGCACACATAAGATCCTGGAGTCGTCACCCGATTTCCAGTGCAGGAGGTTGCTTGGTGGCAGGGTTCTGCAAGTATCCAACAGCAAGCACTCCATGGAGCTGTGTACTGGCGTAGAGTGCCAGCATCTGATAGAGAAGACGAAGATACTCTAACGAAGCAGGAAAAGTTCCCGAGGCAGATCCATCTCAAGGCTTTGAATAAAGAGCTGAAGCAGTAGCAATTGGATATGAGAGCACCATCCTCTTTTGCAGTCATCCCTTTGTGTTTTTTTCCCTTTCTTTCTCCTTACCCTTTTCTTGCCATGGCACTGAAGTGGAATATCCCAAGTGCCACCGAACTCCAAGAACTCCACATCGGAATGGGGGTGAGACTTGTTCTGTACCTCTGACATAGAATAGGGATGGCAAGCACGTAACATTACGAAATGTAGGACAAATTCAAGCGAGAGAGAGAGAGAGAGAGAGAGAGAGAGCGAGAGAGAGAGCAAGAGACAGATGGCGGATCTGGCCAGGAGCCAAAGCCAGTGAAATGAATTACATTGCTGAATAACTGTACACCATTGATTCTGCCACTTGTTGCTGCATGGCAGGGGGAGAAAGGCCCTGATGTTGGCAGGAATCTCCTCTTGTGTCTTGATTGCAGCAGGCAACTTTTCACACATAACTCACCCCACCTGACAATGTTAGGCTAGATAGACAATGCCGGGTGCATGGATGTATGGATGTCACTAGACTGTGAGGGTGTATGTGTATGTGCATGTGCATGTATATGTGTGTGTATGTGAATGTCTGTGTGTATGTGCATGTGCCTGAGAGAGAAAAGAGTCCATGTGAGAAGCTACGTGTGGTTGTGAGTGTGCTTGAGAGGAAAGGGGGAAAAAACAATCACCGCAATCCGGCCATTTTGTTTAATGAAGAATGGAAGACTGGCATTCGGAGAGGTAGCTCTGTGCCGCATATTAATGTGTGCTCAGTAGACAGCCTCCGCCTTCTGAGAGCTAGTGGCACAGGAATGAAGCCCTCTCCAGGACAGCCACAGTGGGCGAAGGCACTCGGAAGGCAGCCACACACCGTCATCACCCAAGCTTCGAAGGTGGCACCCGGAATTACGCAGGAGAACCAGTTGCTGCCAGACAAGAAGACCAGCGGGTCCTAGGGTGACAATGTTTGGGTGCTTCGCAAAGACAGCCAGAGTCGGAGCAGATTGTTCAATAAAGGCTTCATACCCAAGATGAAGGGAGACATTATAGGATGCCCAGGGGGCTTTGGAAATCAAATACAATGTTTGAGTAGCACAATTTGAGGTACATTATAAAAAAAGCAATTTGAATTGCCAATGAGGCGACACATATCTGCATGCTAATTAGACCTGTGTCAAGCTTAGTCTGCAGGCTTCTGCTGATGGCAAGGAGTGTGCGTGGAGCTCGGCTGAGAGATTGTTTCTGCATAAATTATCAGCTTTGTCCTGCTGATCATTTTCCCAAACAAACACGAAATGTGAAATCAAAAGGCGATTCTGAAATTAAAATTATTGATTGGGAAAACCTGGATTTCAGAATCTAATTAGGGGAGGCACAAACAAAAGCTCATATTATGACCGACTCTGCCTGAGCTAGCAGCCAGATTGTGCAAGGTTTGTAATTTATCTTTGTTTATGCAGCCAGGATATTAAAAATGTAATTAAAATGGTAAAATGATCTGATCAGAAATAGCCACCTAGTGGCAAGTATATTATTTTAAATGGATTATAAAAGCATTGGTCTGTGTAAATAAAATGTGCTTCCCCCCTTGACAAACCTAGCATCTCATCGAAAACTTGCTGAGCCATTTGTCTTTTGCTAATAAGTTGTCTTTTGTGTTTTGTTCCATAGATAAGCAACATCATTTATAACCCTCATTTGTGCACTAATAAACATTCTGTTATTACAGGTGGCATTGGGACCATTTGTCATCAATTATGGCATTTTGGGGTAACAAATGAAGGAAATACAAAACCTCTGCCACGGGTACAGCATGTCCATTAGATAGGATTAGGACAGTTTATTTTATGGCATGAGCAGACCAAATCATCCCTTTATCAACACTATTTCATTGGGTACCCAAAGAAAATACCTCCTAAGAACTTGTTAACTATTACTTTGATGGTCTAAAGAAACCAAAAGACTCACCTGCTCACTGTGGGCCCTCTTCAACACACCACTTGATCAGGGAGCCACTTACTTAAAATCATAATAAGATCATGCTATTGATTCATATTCTGTTTCTATCCTCATTTAGCAGCAAGTGCAAAAGAGAATAAGGATTTATGGAGAAGATTTAGTAATTACACATAATATAAAATTAACTTAGCACAATCCATCTGCTATCATGTAATTGTGCATTATCGGACAACTAGGTAACCAGGTAGATCATTGAAATTTTAGCAGTAATGGTCTTTGCAATGTATGAGATTTTTATTTATATATGTATGGACATATATATATATATATATATGTATATATATATATATATATACAATATATGTTATATTGTATACACATATATGCAAACATATATGTATATATTTCAAGAAAAGTGAAGAACTTAGGTTGTGAAGTCCATATGAGAAGCTTAACATGTACATTTCCTTTATTTCATTTTGCTACTTGAAACCACTATGGAGTGGCTCAATTCCCTTTTAAGAAATTCACAATTTAGGTTCCTGTCAGCAGCTCTCGGGTCTTTTGTTAGGTGCACTTAAAATGCCAGATTAAATATTAATATGTGGTTAGAGTTGTGCTATTTTGCAAGCCCCGAAACCCTATTAGTAAATCATGATCTGGTGACTGATGCAAGAAATTCCAAGGCGCCAACAGTGTAGATTGCCTTGTGCCTATCAATCTGATGGATCACTAATTTTTAGTAAATTGGGCCTTTAGACTTTTAGCTGGAAGCAGATGCATACTTTTCTTTGACAGGAAACACAGCCCAACTAACACAGCAATTTTCTGCACAGAGTGTGTACCACAACAGGCAGACTTGTTTTGCATAATCAGTCAGCTATTTGAATACAAATGTTCATTTAACACTCTCTGCATGAGCACTGTGGCTGTTCAAAATAAATTTTTACTTCCTTTTTTAGTGAAATTGACTAAGAAAACTTATGTGAAATAAATAATTCTGATCTTCCAATTTCTTTCCAGATTGATCAGGTCTATAAGTGTCAAGGATTGAGGAAGAGGAGAAAGTGATGAGCAGAAGACTGTATCAGCTCCACCTGCATGTGTTTTGATCCAGATGCTGAGGATAACTTGCAAGAGTCTTAAAATTTTTCTGTACCTGACACCCAAATACTTGAGAGCTCAAAGCTAGAAAGCCATTCAATAAGTCAATGAAGAGACTGAAAAAGGGATAAAATGGCATCATCATCATATTAAAAGTTGTTTGTGTAGAATCCTCTTTAATATGTTTTTGCTCTTGAGAAGAGAGGATCTTTTGGACATGGTTATCTTATACATATGGCTGAAACCCAGGCAACTGTTTGATGCTTTGTCACCTGCATTAGGTGACAAAAAATCTTCATTGACAAAATTTGTTTCATCCAGATGGGTCCTAGACCTTGAAACATGGATCAGCATATTTTATTATGTCATTTAGCAATTAGAACACATTTTTTCTGTCTGTGAGTCCTTTATAAGCCTATGTTGTTGGGTCCTGGCTTTCCATCTGGCTTTTCCCTTTTGATTTTAACAGCTTCCAGGGAATGCTACAAAGATGCTTTAAAAAGATAAAGAGCTGATGATCTCTCCATATCACTGCAGGAAGTATTTCTTCCCACATAGTCAGAAGTAAAGTTCGAGCAGAGTGATAAGCATTACATGCATTTGTTCTTATTCTAGTTTAGCCTCTTCAAAGACATACTATACTTATCACCTTCAGCAACTTAGCTTTTTGCTTATAATTATTAAAACTTGTTTAACTTTGTCTTAGTCTTGAGTGAGCCCATATCATATCAACATGTTCAAATGTCTGAATGTGCATATGTCTAATCTGTTTTTAAAAATTCTCATGCCTATTTCCTCATGAACTATGCACAATGATATTTTCAAAATCGAGAGCACTTAATTGTACTTCTCTAAATCACAAGGGACATATAAGAATGAAATTATTTTCATAAATGCATGTTTAATTTAAAAAATAGATGGTTCACCAATTCTTTTTGGATCTGTGATGTCAGCAGCACAGATTGTCTACTGATAAAGATTGCAACTCTTCTCTTTTGGTATATGGTTTTGAAAGGTTGCTTTGGCAAAGAAATTGATCATTCTGTGGCCAAGTTGGTTGATAAATCTTGTACTTAGCTAGGTTACTTTTTCAGACAACAAACATACAGCTGAATGACAAGATCATAACTTTAATCTTTTTCATCTAGGGCAAATCTGTCAGAACTTCTAAACTGGCACAGACTTTGGTTGAGAATACAGTATCATAGAATGAAAGACACTTTCATATATATTTATGAAAACATCAGTATGATTATGCTTTATAGAATACACAATTTGAAAATTAAGTGCTAATTGTTAGTTGGTATGCACAACTGATTCTAACTGGTTCATATACTTGATCTTTGTTTATGCTATAATCTGCCATCTTCAGAGTAATTTTGACAGCAGAGTTTGTATGGAAAGGTCAACCATTACTGATAGTCAATTTGTGTAAAATGCTTTTAGGTAAAATCAGTTGGAGCATTAAGTATGAATCAAATATGTAGTCAATGAAACTCTGTTCCTATATGGTGAAAGATAAATCCTAACTAAATGATTTAAAACAATAGGCTAATATGCTACCTTTTCTACCATTTTAAATAGAACTTTATGCAAGATCATCATCTTTGTTTTCAAATTTGTGTTCACCAAGCCATTGTGATTCCCTTTCAATTCTATTTCTTCCATGATTTTTTTAATGACATGAAATGGTTATGTGTATGCTCAATTCAATAACAATTCAACAAGTATTAATGTGCCAGGTCCTGAATATCTGAGGATACAGTAAGAGGAAAAAGATACTCCCTTTGTGAAAGGAGCTTACTTACAATTTAATGGGAAAGTCAACATGCAAATAAATATGTAAGAAGCAAGCTAAATACAAGATAGATAGGAACTATCTTAAAGAGGAACAGCACTGTAATTTAGAGGGATGAGGGAAGGCTTCCTGTAAAAGGTAAAATTTTAATTGAAACTTAAAGGAATTCAGAGAAGGAAGGGTGAGAATTCCAGACAGAGAGGATAGCCAAGGAATGGAGTGTCCTGTTTGTGGAACAACTAGGTCAGTGTTACCAGGAAGAAGAATGAAAAGGTAAGTGAATATGTGTTTATTACCAAAAAAGTCAGTTCTATCATTTTATTACCTCTAAAAAAATTTATAGGGGGTTTCAATGAACATTTGAATAAATTGATGATTATATTTCAGCTGGTTTCCTTTTTTGCTTTGCTTACAATTATGCATTTAAACACATTATTATGAAAAGTTCATAGGTTGCCAAGGGGATCCATGGCAAAAAAATGTTATATAACTCTGTTCTAAATGATATATTTTTTGCCATTGTAATGTCCATATAGTATGCCATATATCTGCTTATCAAAAAATAAGGGAAAATTGGGACAAATCATATTTACATTGCTAGGGCTCTTATGTTAATGAATAGTATGATGCATGAGATCTCATATGTAGGAATCATATCAGGTTGACAAGACTTTGTACAATATTTAAAAATATTCATTAGGCTTCATGAATGAGTGGAATTCATTGAAAGCTAAGCCAAAGCCCCATTCCAAACTTCTTTTTTAGCCAATATGGCTAATGGTAACAACTCCCTAAGATCATTAAGGGAGTTGACTGATTTTACATTATTTCAGTAATATCTCAGTGGATCTGTGATGCCAATGATGTCCCTCCAGCAGTGCAGATCTCAATTTATACAAATGTTTTCATTTTGTTTTCATTATTTTGTCTGTTCATTTCCATAAGTCCTTCAGGGGTTACAAACCAAAATTTTAGGGACCATTTTTTTGGTTCTTTTATTATATAGACATAATTATAAATTCAAGGTCTATTCATACATTATTCCTCTGCCTCTTTGCATCTCTTTTCTAGTAATGTATCACTTTAAAGATCTCTTTATTCATATAAAATTTTTATATTCAAACCAAGCAGAGAAAAATCAAAAAGTTATCAAAAGTAAGTGAAGAGAAAAGTCATAGTGGGGCACTGGGAATTCCAAGACTAGGATAGTAAAGGATAGAATTAGGCCCAAATTTAAAGTGACATTCAAGTATACTCCTGCTTGAGTAAATGGTAGCATAAAATCACTGTGGGTCTATAAATATAGTTCTATTTCAACATAGGCAGTTTCTTATGGTCTTGAGGAAGAACTTTCCATATTGGAGTCAGATGTCAATATTTTCCAATTCATTAAGGACAATGGAGTTAGGGGCAGTGGTGGTGGTAGTGGTATTTACTAAGATCTGGCTAGGAGTAAGTCTAGGAAGTCATGAGAGGTATATGAGACCCATATAATTCCTTAGAATTTAGATATCATGGAAATAACACCTTCTCCCCACACTCCAGATACTTCCCACAATCCTCATAAAACTTTTTAATACTATCCCCAGTCAGTTATAAATGTTACTAGTAAAACAATTATAAACTCTTTCCAATCATCTCTTCAATTTTTCTTATTGCAAATAATTTGGAAAGCAGAACTATTTCTCTAGCCCTTCTTGGTGAGAAGGGGTTGAAGATTAGATATGTTTTCTTTTGCCTTAAATTATACAAAACCACTGAAATATTAAAGTAACAATTAAAAGAAACATAGAAATCTGTTCTTAAAATAGAACAATAGCTACCTAAACACTTAGGATACATTTGGTAGATTAAGGTACAGACTATACTAAAGTGTTTTTTTTTTCTGTTGAATAGTTTTCTCTAAAATTCTCCTGTCCAGGGGGCTGCTAGGTGGTGAAGTGGATAGATCATGGGCCCTGGAGTCAGGAGTACCTGAGGTCAAATCCAGCCTCAGACACTTAACAATTACCTAGCTGTGTGGCCTTGGGCAAGCCACTTAACCCCATTGCCTTGCAAAAACTAAAAAAAAAATTCTACTGTCTAGTAATTTTGTCAATAAGGAACTTCCCCATGGAATCACCTAACATAATAATGTTAAGTTTCACTGTCTTTCTTTCAATTAGTTGTATATTCAGCTTATTTAAATTAACCATCCCTAAGGGCTTTCAGATATTAATGTTTTCAGTTACATATATTATTTCATCATTGTTGGGCATTCCAGTCTACCTAGAGTTAATTTCTTAGAGCAGAAAGTGGTACTATGATAGGACATTTCTGTCATTTCAGAGTGGGCAGGGACAATAGACACAAGTCAGATCTTGAACAAAAAATACCGAGGATAGGGACATAAAGAATTATAGCTACAGATGATTAATATGTCAGCCATTCACCTTTCTGAAGAAGCTTCCAAGTACAACCTGAAGTGTTATTCTAATATTCAAAATGTTTTAAAAAATAATTATGGTTGGGTATTTGGACAATAAACACTTGGGCAGGGCAAAGAATATAATAAGATGGAAAACATCCAAATGGCAGCCAAATTGATAAAAGGCTTAAAATTTATATCAAAAGAACATTAGCTAAATGAACTAGGAATGTTTAGGTTGGAGATCAGAAATTTAGAGAGTGAAAACTGACTGTTTCCCATGATTTGGGATTATCAACTGAAAAGTAAATTGAATTGATTCTCTTGGGTCTTCCAAGGCAGGCTAGATGTGAAGGATGGAAGCTGCAAAAAAGCAGATAAGGGTTCTGAAAAAATTAGAATATAAGTTCCATGAGGAGCAAGCCTATTTCATTTTTAATCTTTGCCTCTCCAGCACCTAACCTATAAAGTCTGGTATATAGTAAGCACTTATAGTTGCTTATTGTAAAGTGGAATAGGCAAGATATTCATTAGAGGTCTTTGAGTCAAACCTGCTTAACTACTTGTGAGGAATCTCAGGATGCTTTTTTACATGTAGGTTGGATTTGCTGGCCTCTGTGCTCCTTTCAACTGTGAGATTGTGTGATTCTATTAATTAGAGTGAATAGAAAGGTGATTTGGATAGTTAAATTTGAAGTATTTGACATTCTGTTTTGAATACTTAGACAACAATCAGCTGCTTCTTCAAAAAATTATTCAGCATCATCAGTCACATTGTTTTCCATGGAATAACAATAAAAAGGAACTGAAATATGAGTATAAAAATTTCAACTAGGTTGAATATTACTCTGTATGACCTTTTGCATTACATAGTAATAATTTCTGGACATAGTCACAACTGCCATAGAGAGAAAAGGGAGCATTGGACTTTTATGTATAAAATTTCATTGATATACTTAATTATTGCCTTGAAAAAGAAACTTTTTTTAATCCAGACTTATGGTTTCATTGTCATAAAGAATTTTTGATGAGGCAAATCCTTCTATTATAACTTTTCTACAACTTATAAGCTTACAGATATAAGTATTGGGATATGGAGAGGGCAAATGATTTTGCTCAGTTTGTGATTTAACAAACATCTATTTATTTATTTGTTTGTTTGTTTGTTTGTTTGTTTATTTATTTATTTAGGGTTTTTGCAAGGCAATGGGGTTAAGTGGCTTGCCCAAGGCCACATAGCTAGGTGCTCTATCCACTGTGCCACCTAGCTGTCCCCCCCATAAACATTTATTAATCATTGTTCAGATAGGGCTAGCACTTTTGTTATGTGTGCTGGCCAAGGTTTTTTTCAGAACTGCTCAACCATCTTAGATGTCTACCTATCATACAAATTTCACCTTTGTCTTCAAATGTCACCTTCATCTTTACCCTGGTAAAACCATATCAACTGATGGTTTAGTCAAGGTAAAGAATAACCAACAGACTTTAAATCCATTGGCTGAGTTAGGGAGATATCTATCTCAAGCATTGAAGATTTCCCCCAAATAGGAATGCTCAGAGCTTGGCCAGATATCAGAGATGCTAAGGTCATGCAATGCATCCTGGGCTATAGTTACTTGCTTTGACTTTGGTTTTAACTCTGGATTTTTTTGACTCTGGAAGAAAGATGACTGTGCAACTTTGTCTCACTTAAATCCAGTTCACTAGCAAGTCAAGACATCACCATGTGTCATCATTGGTCCTCTTCATATATAAAGGACAAACAACATTAAGCACCAGGAATATGGTAGGAACTATGTTGAGAATGCAAAGAAGGGAAGAGGACAACCTCTGATCTCAAGGAACTTGCAGTCTAATGGGAAAGACAACATGTAAATAACTACATACGAACAAGATATAGATAGAAGAAACTGAAGATAATCAATAGGGGTAAGAAATTAGCATTAGGAGGATTTAAGATGGGATATTAGCTGGAACTTGAAGGAAAGTAAGGAATACAGAAAGCAGAGATGATGAAGAAGAGAATACTAGAAACAGAGGGGAGAGCTAGTGAAAATACTTGCAGTCTAGACTGTTTGAAATACAGCAAAAAAGGCCACAGCACCAGAGAGAATATGGTGGGGAGCAAAATATGATTGGAGAGCTTGGAGAGGTTCATGCTTTTGCACTTTGAATGCCAAAGCATTTTATATTTGATCCAGGATGTGATAGAGAACTATTTGAGTTTATTGTATAGAGGAATCAAAATTTTAGGAAGGACATGTTTCATGAGCACATCATACAAGGTATTGATTATTTTTCCCATTCCTGGTAAAATAATATGAGGTTATAAAAAAAATTTGACCTTTCAAACACCGTTCACTGACTGTCCTGGATACTTTCTTAGTGAAGGCGGACTCTGGCATATAATAGGTGCAATAACAGGAGTGGAAATTTTTGGACTTAATTTTCAATTTTGTAACAGGGAAATTGCACCAAAGATCTGGTTACAAGTATTAAAAAGGAAAACATTCCTTGTAGGCCTTTCAGGATAATAAGATTCATGCCTTAGCAGTAAAGAAAATGATTACAAGTTTTATTAGGCTTCAACTAGTTTCCATACCCAATCTAAAAAGTCACCTTGCACCTATATAAAGAGGATTATTTATGTAATTATCTGTACATGTGTCCTCATCAGCCACTAGATACAATCATTTCATGGCATTCAGATTCAGCACAAAAAACATCAAGGCCTAAGTACAAATATTTAATAGGTTTTCATTTCTAGAGGTCATCAGGAGAAGGGATTAATTTCTCTTGCTTCATTGTAGACACAGTACAGCCCACAGGGTCATATTACAATGCTTCTATCTTGAAAATCACATTCACATGTAATGAGAAAGGCACTTTTTAAAACAATTTCACAATTTTAGATACATTAACTGCATTTCATTCCATTTATATCTTGCTTGGTTAACATTTTTTGAAATATTTATTTCAGCCAGCATCAATTGTTTCTTGCTGAATTGGGTAGGAATATATTTCAAACACCTTTTAAAATTTCCTTTGCTGCTTTCCTTTCTGCCTTTAAATCCTTCTACCTAGAACAATTCACAAAAGGTCTGAATCAAGGCATTGTAGAAAAGTAACTTTTTACTTTAAAAACTTGTAAAATTTAGGCCTTACGAAAGGGTTCATTTTGACTACATTTCTGTTGAGCTTTCAATCATCACAGATTTTTCAAAATTCAGAATATATCTGAAGCAAAAGCAAAGTTTTATAATATGATCAGTCTTGTTCTAGTCAGCTTAAGGTTGAGAGTCCTTGAATTTGAACTTTAACTGGATTTTGCATTTCTATTAAATAAAATTTCTATTCTACCTCCTTAAGGATAGTAGTTACTACATGAGGAATCAAGTTGAGTTGAAGTCTCTCTGAGAGAGAAAAATATGCCCCATGGAAGAGGTTAGGGTAGGGGAGCTTCTTATAACAATACATATCTCAGAAACATTGAAGTTGTTTCCATATGGCATAAATATGACTGTTCAATTTTGTCAATTGCATTAAAACAAGTCAGCCCATGGTTGAACTGGACTTTGGAGTCATGGAGACAAAACATTCAATTGACTTAATTTTTCACTTTTATACTATTTGTGCTATTTATTAAGTTAGGTCTAGTTGATTTAATAAATGTTAAGTAACAAAACTAAAAAGGACCTTAGAGACTGAGTCCCTCCAATTGTCTTACAGAGGAGGATCTAACTTCCTGAGCAGGGAAGGGACTTGCCCAATGATCATTTGACTAGTGGTAGTCAGGCAGACTTAAACAAAGTTCTCCTGAATAGGTCTCTGGGGCAATCAACTAATAAACAAGCATTTATTGAATTTATAATGACTGTTTATTAAGCATCTGGATTCTGGTAATTCAAATATAAAAATAAATAATTCTTGCCCTCATTTTTTTATTTTTTCCTTACACTTAGTTGGTTTTAAGAAAATGATTTAAATCATTTTTTGCCACATTTTGGATATAGCTTTTGAAGTGCAGTGCACAAAGTATAGGATACTCAAAATTGGGATACTTAATTGTTGCAGAAAGAGTTGATATTTTTTTCAGAGTATCTAAAATAGATAGCTAACCATAGTTTTAGATATTTAGATACCTTTAAACACAGAGCCACAGATTAAACGTAAAATGAATCCTGTGCTTATGAAACACTTACTTTTCCAATTTTCATATAATATTTATGCCATTTAAGAGTTTGGTAGGCATTTGTTGTTGTTTTTTCCTTAATGCTTAAAAATAAGATATATACATACATATATATATATATATATATATATATATATATATATATATATATATATGGCAATTAAGTGGCACAATGGATAGAGTACCAGTCCTGGAAACAGGAGAAGTTGAGTTTAAATCTGGCCTCAGATACTTATTACTTACAAAACTGTGTGACCATGGGTCAGTCACTTACCCCTCTTGCCTTGTAAAAAAAAAAAGAAGAGGATCCAGTTCTTTCTCTAATTCCAGATCACAGGTGAGGGTATGGGCTTTTATATCCTATATATACTATATTGTATGGCTTAGAATCCAGGGGTGCTATGATTTGACATAAACTCAAACTGAAAATATTTCCAATTTAGGGACAATCCTTTCTACTTAGAATCCAATGAATGAATGAATGCATTAACTATTAGGCACAAGGCTTAAAGTCTAAGTTGGATCGTCTCTGTTCATTTAAAGCAATATCTCAAATAAGAATAAGATCTATAAGATCTAGTACTACACTATTTTAAAAAGAAAAAATATAAATGACAATACAAAAACGCACTCTTTGAGATATCCACATGAAGTAATTGTATTCTGAAAAATAATATTTCCTTATATGCTTTGGTCTTTGGAATCCAAGTAAGTTCTTTCACATCAATACAATTATTTCTTTGAAAAATGGAATAGGTTGAAACATTATTTTATTGCTTTAAGACCAGTGTTAGAGTTAAATTCTTTTTGCTTCCTATTCTTGCTTCTTTGCTTTCCTTCTCATTTCCCTTCCCCCACTGGGTAAATCAGGATCCCAAAGAAGACTGTTCCTGACTAGAGATAAGGTTAATGGGAAGACCAAAAATGCACATTAAGAGGCTGAAGGTTTCTATTTATCATATGCCGGGCCTCCCAAACTGCCCATTTATTTCCTCCTTCTCTAGCCTAGTAAATTCACTATAGAGGGTAGTTTTCAGCTTATCTTGGCTAATGCTGAGACTAATATCAATGATACCCCATCAGAAAGAGAAGGTATAAAATAGGATAAAAATGACTTCATCAGATAGTTGCTGTCATCAGTAACTTTGCATTCCTCTCAAGAAATTTCAATGGTACCAATTCATATTTAAGTTTATTATTAATTTTTGACATATTATACTTTAGTTTTCCAAGGATCTGTGATTTCATTTATATACATATCCCCTCTTCTATTGAAGATCCCCACTTCTCTAACTTCAGTCAATTTTTTAATGAGCTCTCTGATATTAGATAGCCTGATCATCATATAACATATAGCCAGTTTCTGATTGGACCCATAGTTGAAACATATTAGGATTATAATACCATAACATAATGCAATAAAATAAACATAATGAATATAATATAATAAACATAATATATAATAGTATGCTATTTAACTTAGAATACAACATAATATGATTTGGCATATGATGTGGTAATATAATATCATATGAAACAATATAACATAATACTATAATATACTATTCTAGATCATCCTACTATACTATATTCTAATTTGTATAATGTAAAATAATATGTAGGTTTCTTTGATATATGATATAACTAATATTTATCAAGTATTTATTTGTTCAGAACACTATGATAGTTACTATTTTTCATATAAAGTTTAGAAAAATAATGCTTCCTTCGAAGAATTGGGTCAAACAGAAAGAAAAAAATCATTGTGTAATAGAGGAAGTGTTTAGGGCACTGCATTTGTCAAAATAAGAGATAGTTTCTAATACTACTTTTGTTTCCATTCTCCCATGTTGCAACTCTCCCTTTGGGAGGGTTGGGATTAGGTGAAATAGGCTGTATTATTCCCCTCTTACTCCAGCTTTCCATTCTTCCACCTTATAGCTGTTAGCAGTAAAAGAATGGACTGAACTTAGTGGGCCCTGAATCCCTGGCTATTTTTTTTACTTTTTGTTTTTTTTCCAGACTAAGTGACAAAACATCACTTTTTAGGTGGAAATGTCCAGATCTGGAGATATTCTAGAAGTCCTGGGGACAGTCAATATCACTTACTAGAAGCAAGAGAATTTTCTGCATTGGAAGCTAACCACTGACAAGAGGAAAAGCCCTTGTCCTCATTCACTAGAAAACACGGATTTTGAAGGAAGCAGGAAATGGATAGCTAAGATAATATGTATGTAACAGAGATAGGACATGGAGAGGTGGGCTCTTATAAGAATGTCCAATATGCTCAACTTGAGAGGAGCTATCTTGTGGACTTTGAAGCATGCATAGATATTCCATTTCTAAACTGTTAACCACAAGGTTCAAGAGACAAATGTTTGATTGATTGCTAACTTAGAAGAGAGAATGAATCCTCTTTTCCGAAGGTGAACAAGGAGGATGAAGTGATATAGGTCTTTCCTGGGAGAGAGAGGGGTCTAAGTCCCTTTCTGAGTCCGAAGTGATTGAATTCAATATGCACTGACCTTGCCTTTGATGATGAAATTAGATCAGTGAGGCATGTCTCTCTCCTTGTATCATGTAACTCTGAATCTGAGGAGTGTCACTTTTTTTTGCTTCTTTGTTCATTCTTTCTTATAAAGGATTACTTGGTATGCCTATTACCTTATGAACTTTGGAATATCAAGTACAAACAGTCCGGAATTTTGAGTCAATGTCTAGGTTTTTCTGGAGGCCAAAGAGAAGAGAAGAATCAGCAGAAACCTCAGATTGGCAAACCTCTTGACTCAACCTAGCAGTAGCTGAGATGATGACACATCTAATAGAAGAAAACTAGATGGGACATATGCTTTGTGGGAACAGGTATAATTGTGTCTTATTAGGAATGAGAAGCAGGGCTGAATGATTTATAGATTCTGTTCTTTCTATATCTTGATTAAGAGAGTTAGAGTTAGAGTTAGGGTTGAGAATATATTAGGTGAAAGAGTAATAACTTTTGAAGAAGAAACTCAAAATCTTTGAGCACGGGATTGATGTGATCACATTTATCCATATGAAAGATTACTTTAACACCATCATGACTGACATGTATATGTATATGTATATATGTATATATGTATATATGTGTATATATATATATATATATATATATATATATATATATATACATGTTTTCAAGGCAATGTGGTAATGTGGCTTGCACAAGGCCACACAGCTAGGTAATTATTAAGTGTCTGAGACCAGATTTGAACTCAGATACTCCTGACTCTAGGGCTGGTGTTCTATCTATTGTGCACTATGCTCAGAAAAATTCAAAGAAGTCTAGGAGTTCTATTTGCATTAGTGAAAAATTAAATAAACAATATCAAAGAAACAAAACAGGCAGTTTGCACAACAATGTAAATAGAATGAACAAAGTCAAAATAAAGAAATTAATCACTGTTATTATAATGATCAAGAAATTTGGCATTGAAGAAGATATGAGAAAAGGTGTTTCTCTCATTACTTTATAGAGTGAAGGGGTATATGGGCATAGAACACTGTATACTGTGAGACATCTCAAATTGTCAAATTTATTTTTTTCCTTTGTTTTTTCCTTCATTTCTAAGGATAATTTTCTAGAGATGGGAAGAAGAAAGAATATATATATATATATATATATATATATATATATATATATATATATTCCTAAAAGTCTTAGGAAACTTTGAAGCTTAGTTCACTAAGAATTTAGGTATAACCCGTATTTAGAAAAGAAGATAATTATAATCAAAAGATACCAATATAAATTTAAGCAAAATAAAATTAAGGAGACTACATATATAAAAGAAATAATTGGCAAAGAAAATTGCAGCGACTGGGATCAAGGACATAAAAAGGAGGAGTGGGTCTTAGCAAAGGGAAATGTCACCAAAACCTCTGAGATCAGAAAAAGTAAAAGAATGTATAGAAATAGAGGATGATAATCATGTGATCTGAAGTGTGTGATTGGAGAAAAGATAGAGCTTGAAACGGTTTCAGTTTTTTCAATGAAGTATAAAGTGCTATTCAGCAGAGTCAAGTCAATGAGCATGTTTACTTTGTGTCAGGCTCTTTGCTAAGTACTGAAATACAAAAAAAAAAAGATTAAAACAATTCCTGCCCTTAAAGTTCTAATAGAAGGAGAGAGTATGCAAATAATCATTCACTTAATGTGTATATTAGGTAATACATTGCATTATTTTATAAATATATGTATAAATATCTACAGTGGCACCAAAGAACACACAATTACACTTCAAAATATTGCCTTTCAAGGTTTAGGATAGTACCTAAAATATCTAACCTACTTGCATTATGGTTGTTGCTGTGGTTCACTTTAATTGTATTTGACTCTTCATGACCCCAATGACTGTAAGGTCATTCTAACCTCCAATATCTTTTGAAGTCTATCTAGGTTTATGTGTGTTTGTTTCCATGATACTATTCGTCTATCTCATTCTCTATCTATTTTTCTCTTTTGCCTTCAATCTTTGCCAATATCAGGATCTTTTCCAATGAATCCCACCTTCTCATTCTGTGGCCAAATTATCAAAGCTTCAGCTTCAGCCAATAAATTGGTTGAATTAAAGCCTTTAAGTATTTATTAATTTGATCTCCCTGATGTCCAAGGGAGTTTCAAAAGTGATCTTCAGTGCCCCAATTGGATTCTGTGACACTTAGTTTTCCATTTAATTCAACTCTTGCTGTCAGACTTTGATACTGGAAAAATCACAGCATTGACTACTTTTAGTATATTCTCCATATTTGCCATGACTTTTATTCCAAGATACAAGAATATCTCGATTTCATGACTACAATAGCCATCTGCAGTGATCTTTGAGCCCAAGAATATAAAATCTGAGAGTGCTTACATTTCTTCTTTCTCTTTTTGCTAAGAAGTGAAGGGACCAGTTGCCAGGATTTTAGATTTTTGATGTTAACCTTCAAGCCAGCTTTTACACTATCCTCTTTCTCCTTCCTCAAGAGCTTCTAAATTATCTTGCCATCAGAATGATATTGACTGCATATTTAAGATTGTTTCTTCTCCCAGCAACTTTAATTCCAACTTTTGATCCATTTAGCTTGGAATTTTACATGATGTACTCTACATAGAAGTTAAATAAATAAGGTAATAAGATACAGTCTTATCATATTTTTTCCTAACCTCTGAGGATTTGACACATTTTGTTGTGATCTTCATAGTCAAATATTTTAGCATAGTCAAGGAAGCTGAAATAGATCTTTTTATGGGGGGGGGCTCTTGCTTTCTTCATAATGCAGCAAATGTTGGAAGTTTGGTCTCTAATTCCTCTGCCTCTTTGAAAACAAATCAGTTCTTCTGCTAATTCTTAGTTCATATAGTGCTGAAGTTTAGCTTACAGAATCTTAAATGTACTTTTGATGGCATGAGAAATGAGAGCAATTGTTTGGTAATTTGGCATCACCCTTATTTAAAATTGGATGTAAGATGATCTTTTCCAATTCAGTGGCCACTATTATTTTTTTTCCAAATTTGCTTGCATACTGAGTACCATACATTAAGAGCAATATATTTTAGGATTTAAACAGCTCATCTGGAATTCCATCACTTCCACCTGCCTTTTTGTTAACTACACCCTGGTAGTTTTCTTTTTTGTATAGTTCTTCTGCATACTCTTGCCACCTCTTTTTAATCTCTTCTACTTCTGTTAAATCCTTACGATTCTTATCTTTTGTCATGTCCATTTAAATGAAATTTTGCCTTGATATCACCAATTTTTTTTTTTAGGTTTTTGCAAGGCAAACAGGGTTAAGTGGCTTGCCCAAGGCCACACAGCTAGGTAATTATTAAGTGTCTGAGACCAGATTTGAACCCAGGTAACTCCTGACTCCAGGGGCAGTGCTTTATCCACTACACCACCTAGCCGCCCCGATATCTCCAATTTTCTTGAAGAAATCTTTTATCTTTCCTGTTCTATAGATTTCTTCTATATCTTTTCATTTCTCATTTAAGAAAACCTTATCTCCCCTTGCAATTCTTTGGACTTCTGCATTCAGTTGGATATATCTTTTCCTTTATCCTTTCCTTTCTTTTTTTTTAGTTTTTTTTTTTTTTTGCAAGGCAGTGGGGGTTAAGTAGCTTGCCCAAGGCCACACAGCTAGGTAATTATTAAGTAGCTGAGACCGGATTTGAACCCAGGTAACTCCTGACTCCAAGGCCAGTGCTTTAGCCACTACGCCACCTAGCTGCCCCTATCCTTTCCTTTCTTTAATTTTCAGCTATTTGTAAAGTCTTATTAGCCAACCATTTTGCTTTCTTTGTCTCTTTTCCCCTTTTGGAATATTTTTATTTTTTGTTTATTTTTGCTGTTTCTTATATAATATTTTGAATCTTATAATATTTCGGGCACTCTATTTAGCAGATTTAATCCTGTAAATATTTTTTTCTTCTCCACTTTATATTCATAAGAGATGTTTAGGTCATATGATCTGATAATTTTTCCTACTTTTTTCAGTTTAATCTAAATTTTGTACACTCTTCTTGGTTTTTAATTCTCTCTCTCTGGCCCATTCCTGGCCCATCTTGCTTCCGTAATGCTGACTTTTTGGAATTGAGTCGCTCTCTCTGCGTGTGTGTGTATGTGTGTTTATGTGTTTATATTCTTAGCAGAGAGTTAAAGCCTCCTAGATTTTTATGCCTACTATACTTATACATAGGTTTGGTGGGGTCAATATTTGCCTGCTACTAGCTCATTTTCCTTATACATTCCTATTCTGGGTTCAAGGTAATCAAATTTTACGTTCTACTATTTCTATATTAATTCCTAAATTTGTAATTTCTTTCTCATTAATTAAGTTTTTAGAGTTGAGACCCTAGTCTAGGCTGAGACTGGGCAATAAGGGATCCAGTCCTTAGAACTTCTACAGAATTTTCCATTACTTCCTTATCCATGTGGAGGTTTGTTCTTCAAGGTATGAATAATGGAGAAGACCTTTCCCATTTCCAGAACACATTTATTCTAAGTTCACTGTATAGTGCTGAAAAGCCTATTATAGAATGCTAAGCCTAATGTGTATGTGTACATTCAGTACCCAGATAAAAGCTCTATTGCCATTGCTTTATCATTCAGTAGGAGTTGCCATAAGAATGACCACATCAATGCCAGGTGTCATCTATTTTATGGTCTCTGTTGTATATATTCTTTCCAGCACTTACATAAATGATTTTTGGAAATGGAATAGGGAAGATTCTTATCTATCTTGTGGTTTTGATAAGGTTCCCTCATCAATCATAGCCAATAGCTAATTGATATTGGGGGAAATACACCAGATGTGATGTCATGAGTAAACTTATTAAAGGAAACCCATAATTCCCTGAATGTTATGCCCAGTCACTTAAGGGGGTTAAAAGTACCCTTGTTCTGGGAATCAATCCAACAAGTACAAATAAGTTTTAGGAGGATGATCCCTAGAACTTGTGTTCAAAACATTTTTAACACACTATAGAAACTTATTTTTGCATAAATGTTTTCTAGTTTCTATGTGCATAACATTATTCTATTTTTATAAACATTAATGATACTGTCCATGCTATTTATTAGCAGTATAATAGCTGTTCAACTTTATTGCTCAAACTAACATTACCTCCTAAAGATTCAGTAAAAGTATCTAAGGTTTCTGTGTGAGAGGTATTTGATATTGGTGTTACTTTTCTTTCAGTAGTTAAATTTTTCAGACTTTGAAAATCATTTGAGGGGAAGAGCAAATCAATATTAATATTATATGCATTACATATAATAACTATTACATATATTTTGCAGGTTATTTCCAATAAGGAGAAAAACAATGGAATATTAGCAATAGTAATCATAACACTATTAATAGTCAACTATGATAACAATACATGCATAAAAGTTCATATCAACATCAACAAGTATAAACCAACCTTATAAATAATACAACAATAGAAGTTGCATGTGGTTTCATGTGTAAAAATTTCTCCTGGTACCACTGCAACATCATAAGTGTTTATAGGTAGAATTGTTTTCATTGTTGCTACATCCATTGATTGATAGCTTAGAATCTGTACCATCATTTTTAAATGGGAATATATTGATTTTTTATAAATATAGACCTCTGCTTTAGCTCACTTTCTAATCTCTTCAGTTGAGATATCTTCAATTAAACTTTTCTATCTGGTCAGAAAGTTTCTCTAAGATTTTTTTGAACCTCAGAGATTTTCAACAAAACTCTTATCATTTTGCTTCTTTTCTGAATACGAAATAAAAACTTCATATCATTATTTATGCTTTAATATTGGTTCCTTAGGTATTGGTTTCCTCTGAACATAATGATAATATTTCTCTTGAATAGACCTGGCCTTTGTGACTATCTGGACCATAAATGAATAGAAAACAGTTTTGTTTCTCTTGCTGTATTTTGATGATATAATTCTTACATCAAATTTTTCTTATAAAAGTGACCATGAGGCCTTTCTTACTGTTTGGGGGGATTTAGAATGACTGCCATCCCTGCCCCATCTTGCTTCTGTAATGCAGACTCTTTGGAATTGAGTTTCTTATATGCCACATCCTTTATTTCTCTTTCAGGGTTATTCATTATCTAAATTTTAATTCAGACAGTTGTTAACAGAAGATAATTCTATTTGTTTGCTTTATTTTGATAAATAGTTTGAAAAATTGCCTCTAAATTCCTTTCTTTTCCTGACATCTGCTGCATTGGTGGCCAACTGGTCTTCTAAAATACTACTGTTTAGGAGCCTTCTCTGGTATGGGACATTGTAGTCATAGGTTATTCTGTGGTTCCATTGGTTTCCTATGACTTGACTTGACTCCTCACCTGAGCTTTGATCAACAGACTTCCTTGCTTTCTAGTGACACTACCTTAATATTCTCATATACCAGTCTGATTCTGTTCTACTATCTTCCTCTGACTTAAGGTAACTGTGTTTCCCTTGAGTCTGGATTCTTTATTTAACCCCAGACTCCTACCTTTACTTTATTTGCCAACTAAAGGAAGCATCTTAAATTTGACCCATTCACATACTATTTCTGTAGGATATTCTGTTTTGCTATTAAGGATTTCCCCTTCAGCAAGTAACCAGGAGCCTCATGACATCCCCAGAGAGTCATGACCATCTGTGGTAAAAAAATGGAATTGAATCATATTCCAAAAATTCTAGAGCAAAACATAGAAAACATTGTATATTATTTTATTTTGAAAATGTATTTATTTGTTTTTCCAACTACATATAAGGATAGTTTTCCAACAGTAATTGTCATTCCCTCCCTTCCCTTCCCCCTCCCCCTGCCCTAGACAGACAATAACCTAATATAGGTTATACATATATAATTATGTTAAACATATTACCATCTTAATCATGTTGTGAAAGAAAGATCAGAATAAAAAAATGAGAGAAAAAAACTTAAAACATAAAACAAATTTTAAAAATTGAAAAGTAAGTTTTGGTATGCATTCAGACTTCAGAGTCCCTTCTCTGGATATGGATAGTATTTTCTATCACAAGTCCTTTGGAATTATCTTTGATTATTGTACTGCTGAAAAAGAACAAGCTTATCATAGTTGAACATCATACAGTGTTACTGTTAATGTGTACAATGGTCTTTTTGGTTCTACTCACATTATTCAGAATCAGTTCACACAAGTCTTTCAAGGCTTTTCTGAATTCTGCCTGTGCAAGATTTCTTACAAAACAATAGTAGGCCATCACATTCATATACCACAATTTGTTTATCCATTTCTCTATTGATGGGCATGTCCTTAATTTCCAAGTCTTTGCCAATACAAAAAGAACTACTATAAATATTTGTGTATGTGTGGGTTTTTCACTCTTTAGGATACAGACCCAAAAGTGTTATTGCTGGATCAAAAGGTAGGTGCAATTTTGTTGTCCTTAGAGCATAGGAAAACATCTAATTTTAAGACTAAGTCAGTATGCTCTATGAATGGATTCTTATGCATCCTTTATTTCTATTGGAGTTTGACATCAATGTTCTAGGTTGTACCAATGTGAATAAAGCACAATTTCTGTCTCAAAAATTTTGCAATGTAATGGACATGACACATACACAAATAATACAAATGCAAAATGATATGATATTTAAGCAGGAAGTTGGAAAAGACCCTGAAAAAAACTGGAAAAATCAGCTGAATAGGATTATAGACCAAGGATATAAGTCCATGCTGAGGAGTCACAATTGTGAAAGCACTGAGAAATCAATTCTTTAGGTGCCTCCCAAAATACTAAAAAATATGGGCAAAATCTCAGACTATATTCCCAAGAAAAAGTCAGTCGATAAGCATTTGTTAAGTACTCACTAAGCATCAGGAACTGCATTGAGTGCAGTAAATACAAAGAAAGGTTAAAAACAGTCACTGCCTTCAATAGCTCACATTTTAATAGGGTAAATAACATTCAAACAGTTATGTACAAGCAAACTATATAAAGGATAAAAAAGAAATAATTAGTAGACAAAAGACATTAGAATTAAAGAGAGAGAGAGCAGAAAAGCTTCTTGTGGGATTTTATCTGCAATTACAAGGAAGGCAGAAACAAAGAAGCAGAGATGAGGAAAGAACATTAAAGGCATAGAAAGGGTCAGCTAGGGAAAATGCCCAGTTCTCAGAAATGGAGTAGTTTATCCAAGGAACAGAAAAGAAACCATTTTCACTAGGATACTGGGAAAGGAAAATATGTTAAGTGTAAGAAGTTTAACTAATAGAGCATAAATGGACTGGAAAGGTAGAATGAGGTTGGTCATGAAGGACTTTGAATACTAAACATAGGAGTGGAGGATGATAATATCTTCAATAGCAACAGAAAAGTGTAAAGGATTTGGGGGAGCAAGATGAATTCAAATTTAAACATTATAAGTTTAAGTTGTCTATGGGAAATCCAGCTCATCATACATTACTCATTTATATTCACATTTTGTCATTTCTATAAACTTGCTATGAGAATAATCTATAAGCATTAAAAGGATCCATGAAGAGATTATAATAAGGGAACAGACAAATTTTGGCAAAAATGTATTTCATAGCAGAAGATATCTTTACATATTTACCATCATATAATATAATTAAAGCTACATTTAGAAAGTCCATAATTTTCCATTGTATTTTTTATTTACTAATTCTAAAACAAGATCTGATTTCATATAGAAAAATGCTATCTTTATGGTTCTCTTGCAATAAAGCAGCTCTTAAACATTTGCCAAAATTATTATATTATTGAATAATGGAATACCAAAAACATACTTTTGTAATGATCCTTCTGATCACTGATTTCAAGTAAGGAACTATACATGACACGATATGCTCCACTTGGATCAAAAAGTCCATTATAAAGAGTTTGGTCTAATCATTCACACAAGAGAATTGAAAAAAAGTGAAAAATGCCTTTTTTTCTAGATTATAGTTTACATTTGTTTGATAAGATGACTCAAAGAAAGATGTATGTGTATAATTGTAAATGTGTATGTGTGTGTCTATGTGTGTGTGTGGTGTGTGTAGTGTCTGTTCAAGAGAAATACATATTTATCTTCCTCACATACCACAAATGTACAATGTTACAATCAGAATTCAGTAAGTGAATGAGAACACAATAAATTGTCGAAGAAATTGCAAAGTTCATCCAAAGACCCAAAGCTTCTCCTTGTAACAGAAATCCAGAGCCAAAATGGTAAAGACTAGGATTATCTTGAGTTCTCCTAAATTCCCCTTCAAACAGCAGTATAATAATGGCTAAAAATGAATTCTGAAGTGGAAGTACCAAGAAAAGAATGGGAATAGAACAATTTTCCAGATTGAGACAATTTAGAAATTATCTGGGATGATAGTGGAGTATAGTCCAAAGTAGACTATGCCAATAAGCCAACAGCTGGCCTTGGAGGTAACTCAATTGGCAATGAAGGCTTCTGGATCTTTTAGACCGCATATGGTAAAGAGGTCAGATAACTGGTTAGAAGAGATTTTAGGGAAACATTTACTGGCACTGGTATCAAAACTGTTGCATTGCCCATACAAAATTCTAGATCTCAGTCCTAAGGAAAGAAGCAACATTTTAGGTGAGGTTGGACAGATTCTATGGTAGAAAAGAGTACTTGAATGCATTCAGAGACCAGAGCATGCACCAGAAGATCTGTGACAAAACCTCTCCTTAGATCATACTAGTCTGAAAGAAATAAAAGTTTACAGATCTCCAGGACTAGCTCTGAAACAATGACCTCTTCACTCCAAGAGCAGAACCCAACTTTAATATAATATGAAAAGTCGAAAAAACGATTCTGACTTTAGAAAGTTACTTTCATGATAGGGAAGGTTAAAACAGAAATTCAGAAGACAACAAAATCTAAACTGTTACATCTAAATTTAGCCTTTGAGAAAAATATGAATCTGTCTCAGGTCCTGGAAGAAATAAAAAATTAAATGAAATCAAATAGGACAGCTAGAGGAATTATTCACAACAGAAATGAGTGATGCAAGAGAATCAGAAAAAATAATCAACAGTTTGGTAAAGGAAGCATGCAAAATACTTTAGAAAATTACACCTTAAAAACAGAATAGGTCAAATAGCAAATGAGGCATAAAAATCACTGATGAGAATAACTCTTTAAAAAAACAGAAGAGATCAAATGGGAAAAAATTGTACAAAGATTCACTTAAGAACTCTTAAGCAAAACTCTTAAAAGCAAAATTGGTAGGAAGGGAACAGAACCAAGAGAATGTTATAATGAGAGAGAGAGAGAGAGAGAGAGAGAGAGAGAGAGAGAGAGAGAGTAGGATGGAGGGGAAATAGTAATCATAACTGTGAATGTCAATGAGATGAACTCACCCATAAAATGGCAGTGATTAGTAGAATGGATTACATGATTAAGAAATAGAGCAATAAATAAATAAACAAATTAGAGATGCATTAAATAGCTAACCTATCAGGTTTATTGTTAAGGGAAGAATTTATGACCAAACAAATGTTAGAGATCAATTTTTTAAAATTTTTTGCAAGGCAAGAGGATTAAATGACATGCCCAAGGCCACACAATTAAGTAAGTATTAAGTCTCTGAGGTCAGATTTGAACTCAGGTCCTCCTGACTTCAAGACTGGTGCTCTATCCACAGTGCCACCAAGCTAGCCAAGGGAGAACATTTTGGAATGGAAAATGGATAATTTTGATTACATTAAATTTAAAAAAATGCAAAGAAAACCAATACACTCAAGATTAGATAAAAGCAGAAAACTGGAAAACTATTTTTACAGCAACTTTCTCTGGTAAAAGGCCTCATTTTTTCAAATATATAGGAAACTGACTCAAAATTATAAGAATACAAATCATTCTTTAATTGATAAATATGCAAAAGTATGAACACATAGTTCAAAGTTCTCCATAGTATCATAGAAATGCTCTAAAACCCTGATAATTGAAGAAATTCTGAGATACCACCTCATAACTATCAGATTATCTTATAAAACAGGAGAGGAGGATGATGTGTTGGAGGGGATGTGGAAAAAAGTAGGACATTGATGCAGTATTGGTGGAGTTGTGTAGTCATTCAACCTTTCTGGAAAACAATTTGAAACTTTCCAAACCCTTTGACATAGCAATACCACTGGTTTCCAAAGTGACCAAAAGAAGGAAAAAGGATCAATATATGCAAAAAGATATATAACAGCTCTTTGAGTTGTGGCAAGGAATTGGAAATTGAAGGGATGCCCTTCAATTGGGGAATGGCTGAAGAAACTGTGGTATATGATTATATGTGGATAACCTGGGAAAGACTTAGATGAACTGATGAAACATGATGTGAGCACATCTAGGAGAATAATGTACATAGTTACAGCAATATTATATGATAATCAACTGTAAATGACTTAGCTATTCTCAGCAATACGATATAAGATAATTGTGAAAGACTTATGATGAAAAATATTATATGCTTCTAGAGAAAGAATGGAGTTTGAATATAATTGAAGCATACCTTTTAAAAAATTTCTTTTTCTTTCTTTTTTGTTTGTAATTTTCCCCACAATATGACTAATATGAAAATATTATGTTTTGCATGATTGCACATGTATAAGCTATATTTTATTGCTTTTCTTCTCAATGAGAGATTAGAGTAGGGAGGGGCAAAAAGAATTTGAAACTCAAATTTTTAAAAAAAGGGAATGTAAAAAAGGTTTTTTTACATATAATTGGAAAAAATAAAAGCTTGAAAAAACAAAGCAACAAATAAAAACAATAATTTTACTATCATTTTACAGTATTATTGTATATCTACTGGTCATGGAATACTAGTGTTTCTCAAAAATTAAAATTGAGACTATTTTGAAGGACACTGGAGATGTGAACATTGCTGATGTGAACAAACTGTAATCTAGAATATCTGAGTAATTATTCAAAAGTGGTATAAAGCACATCATTGAAGAATTAAATAGGAGAAGGAGATTAGGTCTTCGGGAAATTTTAAGGTTCCTTTAATGATCCCACATCTCCCAGAAATCCATTCATTTATTTAAACAATATTTTAAGTGCCTATTGGTTGTTGTGGATATATAAACACACAAATAAATACAAATTAATAAAATTGTCCCTGACTTGTATTTTATTGGAATCAGTTGTTCATATATTCAATGCCAATAGTTAATAAATAAGCAGTATCACCCAGGAGATTAGGTAGGTTACTAGTCGGTATGAATGAGCTCTAAACATATGAAAAATAAGAAACTTCAAAGAAGAATTGGAGTAAAGAATGTCATTCAAGGAATTTATCTACAAAGAGGTGAGCTGATCACATGAAGAGAGCAAGAGGATATCAAGTAGATATCCATGGACATCCTGAGTGATCCACTGGCTCTATTAAGATCAGGAGAAAGCAAGGAGGCCCTTAGTCCATTAGTGATCTGAATATAGAATACTGGCAGGAAGTTATACACAGAAGCCTCACAAAATTTTCAGTCATGGATGGATTGTAATTTTCATTATTGACAAAACTTTGCAAATCAATGAGATCTCAGATTCATTTGAGTATTTTTGAGGCTGCTATGTGGTTCAGTAGATAGAGTATTGGACCTGGAGACAGGAAGATCTGGTCCCATATTCTTATTAGCTATGTGATCCTGGACAAGTAACTTAACCTCTTCCAACTTTAATTTCCATTTATAAAATAGGTAAAATAATACACATCTCCCAGGGTTATTGAAAAAATAAAATAAAATGATTTTTGTAAAGAATTTTTCAAAACTGAAAGCACTTAGATAAATGCTGGCCATTATTGTTAGTTTTTCTTTCAGTGAAAGGTATTTCTAGGTAAAATACATACATTTCAATGGAGGTTTTTTGGAAAGAATAAAGGAGTTATTCTAATGCTCAAAATTTCAGGTTGGACAAGTGGGAAAATTTTTTTTTGATAAATCAAGGCCTCTGTGTATCCTTCAAATCACATCAGGCCCACATGTGACACCTGCTGAATTGATTGCTTTTTTCCTGTAACATATTGCTTTGCTGGTTTATTGAATATATCCCTCACAAACTACATTTCGAAGAATTTCCCTCAAGGTGGACGGTATCCAGAGTAGAGTGTGGACATTTATGAATATGTCTAAAGAGTTAGTTTATTACTCTAATTATTTTCAGTTGTGGAAAGTAGTTCTACTTTATTACCCAAGTGAGAGTTATTATGGTCTTTCTTCCTGATAATTGCATTCTTGGTATTTATTTCAGTTTTCTAAAGACCCCTTAAAGTCTATTTGAGCATTTAGGGAGGTTTTTTCTTTGTTTCTGATTAATTTAATTCTAATTAAAATAACAGATTAGTAGACTTGAAAATAAAATCATTTTTTAAAAAGTCTGAGAGCATATTTAGCCTGGCAACAGAGGAGTTTATTTAATTGACCCTTCAACGAGTCTTAAATCCAATTTTAAAATTCAAACCTTGATATTATTCTTATTTCTCCCCTACAGACAGAATTGAGAAAGGATTTTAAATGACTTGATATGTTTTTAACTTCATAATATAAAAACTTTCCAACTTAAGCACTTTTAAATGTTTGTGGCAATTAGATTAGAAATTGCAGATATCACAAGTTTTGTTTTCTACATAAAATGACAAAATTGCAACATTTTCTGTCTTTCTCCACCCCACCTACCAATCCTGATGAAATTTCATTATTTTTCATTTCTATCTGCATGAGATGCACTTGATGTTGGTGATAGAACATGAGAAAGTCTTGAAGTGCATCAACAGTCTCTTCAGGGCTTATGTATGGAAGTGAATTCTCTATTGGTGATCAATGGGTGGAATTAATGAAGATAATTCAAAAGCTTTTTTCAGAGTTTTGAGAATAGCAGTAATTCATTCTGCCTTTATTAAGTTCATCAAGCAGAGTCAGTAATTTCTGGTTGTGCAGGAAATGGCATTTCAGTGGCAAATCACAATGTATCAACCATCATTTATAAGAAGTTATCATATTTGTAAAGGGTTCTTTGTAAATATCCTCCAAAACTTTACAAATAGTACAGAATATAATTGTTTCTTCATAGAGTTGGTCATATCAATCAATAGCCCTTCCTAACTCAAATATCTTCATGGCTACTCATTGCTTCACTGATAAAATATAAAATTTTCATTTTGACATTTATCTCCTTCAACAATCTGGGACCTATCTATCTACCTTTCTAGTCTTATTTCATTCTATTATTGTTATGTTCTGTCTATGCCTATTAGATAAGCTAGATGATTGCTTCCCGTACATTTTCTGCCTCAGGTCTTTTCATAGATGGTTCCCTGTCTTTGGCATGCACACAGTCTTTACATCTGTTTCTTGGAATTTCTAGCTTCCTTTAAGACACCTTCAACGGTGCATTGCTAGACCAGACCTTTCCTCTTCCTCTCATTAGCTAAAATGTTTCCATACTTGCTTTTTAAAAATTTTATTTTTTTGTTTTGTTTTTATTTTGTTTAATCATTTACTCCTAACCTATATAAAGAACAAGAAGGCATTTCCTTCCCACACTTCAGGCATTTAATCTCCCTTGTTTTACATTAGCCTTTGGGAAAAGTGAGCTTAGACTTGGACAGTTTCTACAGATTGACTTTATCAGGTATTTGTTCAAAGACAGCATTCCTGATGGGTGAGTCCTCTTCTTACTTTAGCCAAGAGTAAAATGTTATTACTACTATAGATTTGTGGGACACCAAGAAAAGGATGGCTGCAAAACTAACTTGAATTTGACTCAGACTCCCCAATTTTCAGACTCCTGAATGGCTCACTCCCCTGACTTTTTTTTGTGAACTATTGAGGTTTATTTCTCTTTTAAAAAATCTGGTTTTCAAGTTAAGTTTTGTGAAGTAATTGCCTTTTTTAAAAAAGATTTTATTTATTTTGAGTTTTACAATTTCCCCCCAATCTTACTTCCTTCACCCCACCCTGCACACACACAAGGCAATTTGCCAGGCTTTACATTGTTTCCATGGTAAACATTGATCTAAATTGAATATGATGAGAGAGAAATCATATCCTTAAAGAAGAAACATAAAGTTTAAGAGATAGTAAGATCAGACAATAAGGTATCAGTTTTTTTCTAAATTAAAGGTAATAGTCCTTGGTCTTTGTTCAAACTCCACAGTTCTTTATCTGGATACAGATGGTATTCTCCATTGCAGACAGTTGCAAATTGTTGCACTGATTGTTGCACTGATGAAATGAGCAAGTCAATCAAGGTTAATCATCACCTCCATATTGCTCTTAGGGTGTAAAATGTTCTTCTGGTTCTGCTCATCTTGCTCAGCATCAGTTAAGGGAAATAATTCCAGGCTTCCCTGAATTCCCATCCCTCCTGGTTTCTAATAGAACAATAGTGTTCCATGACATAGATATACCACAGTTTGCAAAGCTATTACCCAATGGAAGGACATTTACTTGATTTCCAATTCTTTGCCACCACAAACAGGGCTGCTATGAATCTTTTTGTACAAGTGATGCTTTTTACCCTTTTTATCATCTCTTCAGGATATAGACCCAGTAGTGGTGTTGTGGTGTTGCTGGATCAAAGGGTATGCACATTTTTGTTGCCCTTTGGGCATAGTCCAGACTGCTCTCCAGAAAGTTTAGATGAGTTCACAGCTCTACCAACAATGTATTAGTATTTCAGATTTCCCACAACCCTTCCAACAATGTTCATTGTCCTTTCTGGTTATATTGGCTAGTCTAAGAGGTGTGGGGTGGTACCTCAAAGAAGCTTTAACTTGCATTTCTCTTATAAGTAATGATTTAGAGAAATTTTTCATATAACTATAGATCACTTTGATCTCCCCTCATCTGTAAATTGCCTTTGCGTATCCTTTGACCATTTGTCAATTGAGGAATGGCTTTTTTAAAAAAAAAATTGACTCAGTTCTCTGTATATTTTAGAAATGAATCCTTTGACAGAAATACTATTTGTAAAGATTGTTTCCCAGTTTGCTACCTTTCTTTTGATCTTGGTTACATGATTTTGTCTATGCAAAAGCTTTTTAATTTAATGTAATGAGAATCATTTAGTCTGTTTTTAGTGATGTTCTTCACCTCATCCTTGGTGATAAACTGCTTCCCTTTCCACAGATCTGACAGGTTAAACCATGCCTTGAT
This sequence comes from Macrotis lagotis, assembly GCF_037893015.1. Taxonomy (NCBI): domain Eukaryota; kingdom Metazoa; phylum Chordata; class Mammalia; order Peramelemorphia; family Peramelidae; genus Macrotis; species Macrotis lagotis. The sequence goes on from NC_133666.1 coordinate 399,469,150, forward strand.
CTTCTAGTTTGCTTATAATATTGTTTTTTTATGTCTAAATCCTGTATCCAATTTGATCTTATCTTGGTATTGGGTGTGAGGTGTTGGTCCAATCTAAGCTTCTTCCATACTACCTGCCAATTTTCCCAGCAGTTTTTATTGAAGAGAGAGTTTTTATCCCAATAGTTGGACTCTTTAGGTTTATCAAACAGCAGATTACTATAATCATTTCCTGTTATTGCACCTAGTCTATTCCACTGATCCACCACACTATTTCTTAGTCAATACCAGACAGTTTTGATGATTGATGCTTTATAATATAATTTTAGATCAGGTAGGGCTGTCACCTTCTTTTGAACTTTTTTCATTGAATCCCTGGAAATTATTGACTTTTTATTTCTCCATAGGAATTTGCTTATAACTTTTTCTAACTCAGAGTAATTTTGGGGAATTTTGTTTGGTAGGGCACTAAACAGGTAGTTTAGTTTTGGTAGAATTGTCATTTTTATTATATTAGCTTGACCTATCCTTGGGCAGTTGATGTTTGCCCAGTTATTTGAATCTGATTATATGTGTGATAAATGTTTTGTAATTATTTTCAAAAAGTTTCTAGTCTGCCTTGGCAAATGGACTCCCTGATATTTTATATTGTGTGAGGTTACTTTGAATGGGATTTTTCTTTGTAGCTCTTCCTGCTGTATCTTTTGTTTTGCAAGGAAAATGGGGTTAAGTGGCTTGCCCAAGTCCACACAGATAGGTAATTATTAAGTGTTTGAGACCGGATTTGGACCCAGGTACTCCTGACTCCAGGGCCAGTGCTTTTATCAACTGCACCACCTAGCTGCCCTTCCTGCTGTATCTTGCTAGACATATATAGAAAAGTTGAGGATTTATGAAGGTTTATTTTGTATTCTGATATTTTGATAAAGTTGCTAATTATTTCCAGTAGTTTTTTGAATGATTTCTTGGGCTGTTCTAGGTATACCATTATGTCATTTGCAAAGAATGACATTTTTGTCTCTTCCTTCCCAATTCTAATTCCTTCAATTGCTTTTTCTTCTCTTATTGCTGAAGCTAACATTTCTAATATGATATTGAATAGTTGTGGTGATAATGGGCATCCTTGATTCACACCTGATCTTATTGGGAATGCCTCTAGCCTATGACCATTGCATATAATGCTTGTTGATGGTTTCAGATAGATACTGCCTATTATGCTAAGGAACAGTACATTTATTCCTACACTCTCTAGCATTTTTAGTAAGAATGGGTGCTGTATTTTGTCAAAATTTTCTCAGCATCTTTTGATATATTCATATAATTTCTGATAGGTTTGTTGTTGATATAATTACTTATGCTAACAGTTTTCCTAATATTGAACCAACCTTTCATTCCTGTGATAAATCCTACTTGGTCATAATGTATTATCCTAGTGATAAATTTTGTAATCATTTTGCTAAGATTTTATTTAAGATTTTTGTATCTATATTCACCAGGGAGATAGGTCTATAATTTTCTTTCTCTGTTTTAACTCTTCCTGGTTTAGGTATCAGCACCATATTAGTGTGATAGAAAGAGTTAGGCAGAGTTCTGTTTTTTCCAAAGAGTTTATATAGAATTGGAGCCAATTGTTCCTTAAATGTTTGGTAGAATTCACTTGTGAATCCTTCATGCCCTGTATAGTTTTTCTTAGGGAGTTCAATAATGGCTCAATGAATTTCTTTTTCTGAGATACGGTTATTTAGGTCTTTAATCTCCTCTTCATTTAACCTGGGCAACTTATATTTTGTAAATATTCATTGATTTCACTTAGATTGTCAAATTTATGGGCATAGAGTTGGGCAAAATAATTCTGAATTGTTACTTTAATTTCACCCTCATTGGGGGTGTGTTTGCCTTTTTCATTTATGATACTATCAATGTGGTTTACTTCTTTCTTTTTTAAATCAAATTGACCAGAGGTTTATCAATTTTATTTTTTTTCATGAAACCAACTCTTAGTTTCATTTATTGATTCAATAGCTTTCTTGCTTTTAATTTATTATTTTTATCCTTTAATTTTTAGAAATTTCTCATTTTGGTATTTAATTGAAGGTTTTTAATTTGTGTTTTCTCTAATTTTTTAGTTGTGCATTTAATTCATTGATTTTTTTTCTGTCTCTAATTTATTCATGTAAGCATTTAAAGATATAACATTTCTCCTGACAGCCCCTTTGAGTGAATCCCATAGGTTTTGGTATGTTGTTTCTTTATTGTCATTATCTAGGATAAAATAATTAATTCTTTCTATACTTTGTTGTTTGATCCACTCATTCTTAAAATGAAGTTATTCAGTTTCCAATTATTTCTGGGTCTAAATATCCATGGGCAAATATTGTATATTATTTTTATTGCGTTATGATCGAAGAAAGATGTATCACTATTTCTGCCTTTCCACAATTTATTATTAGGTTTTTGTGCCCTAGTACATGGTCAATTTTTGTGTAAGTGCCATGTCCTGCAGAAAAAGGTATATTCCTTACTATCCACATTCTATTTCCACCATAAGTGTATCATATTTAGGTTTTCTAACTATTTACCTTGTAACTTCTCTTTTGTCTATTTTATTATTTGATTTATCTAAATCTGAGAATGAGAGATTGAGCTCTCCCACTAGTAGAGTATTGCTGTCTATGTATTCCTGTAGTTCTTTCAGCTTCTCTTCTAAGAATTTGGATGCTATTTCATTGGGGGCATACATATTCAGTATTTAAATCACTTTATTTTCTATGGTAGCATTTAGGAGGACATAGTTTCCTTCCTTATCTCTTTTAATGATATCTATTTTTGCAGCTGCTTTGCCTGAGATAAGGATTGCTACCCCTGCTTTTTTCACTTCATCTGAATCAAAATATATTTTGCTCCAGCTTTTTTCCTTTGCTCTGTATGTATCTCTCTGCTTCAGATGAGCTTCTTGTAAGCAGCATATTCAACTCATTGAAAAAACAACTGATATGGAAATCAGATTTAGGAAAGATAATTTAAAAATTATTGGAATACTTGAAAGTCATGATCAGGAAAAGAGCATTGACATCATTTTCAAAGAATTACTACAGGAAAATTGCCCTGATATCCTAGAAGCAGAGGGCAAAATAGAAATTGAGAGAATCCACTGATCTCCCTGAGAAAGAGATAAAAAAAAACCTAGGAATATTATAGCCAAGTTCCAAAACTTCCCAAGTCAAAGAGAAAATATTACAAGTAACCAGAAGGACACAATTCAAATATCGTGGAGCTGCAGTCAGGATCACACAGGGCTTTGCAGGTACTACATTAAAAGCTCATAGGGCTTGGAATATAATATACCAGAAGGCAAAAGAGCTTAGAATGCAACTGAGAATCAACTACCCAGCAAAACTGGATGTCCTCTTCCAGGGAAAAAGATGGATTTTCAATGAACCAGGGGGATTTCAAATGTTCCTGTTGGAATGGCCAGAGCTGAACAGAAGGTTTGATCTTAAAATACAGGACTCAGGTGAGCAAAGAGAGTGGAGGAGAAGGGGAAAATATGAGTGACCTAATGATGATGAACTACATGTATTCCTGTATAGAAAAATGATACTGATAATACTCATATGAACCTTCTCATTTAATAGAGTAGGTAGAAGGAGCTTTTATAGATGAGTATATGAAGCGCAGGAGAAAGCTGAATTTGAAGATATAATGTGGTGTAAAAATGGAGTCAATAGATAAAAGGGAAATGTAATGGGAGAAAGAAAAAGGAGAGGAGGAATAGGCTAAGATATTTCATATAATAAAATTTTTCTTTATTACAATGAGCTATTGCAATGATATGGAAGGGGGAAGGCAAGAGGTAATTAGGGAATCTTCACTCTCATCAGAGTTGGCTAGGAGAGGAAACAGCATATATACTCAATGGGTTATAGACATCTGGAGTAAGAAGGAGAGAAGGGGGATGGCGGAAGTGAGGATGTGAGTGATGGAGGAGAGTGGTCAGATATAACACATTTTTTTTTTACTTCTTGCAAGGGACTGGGATTGGATGGCCTGTCCGGGACTACAGGGCTGGGTGGATGCTAGGCCTAAGGGGTGGTATGTGGGCTTGGGGCCTCTTGGCCTCAGGGCTGAGGATCTGTCTGCTGCACCACTAAGCTACCCTACAGCAGAGACACAGTGAAATGAGAGAGAAAATATAGTACATGGTAGTGGAGAAGTACGAATGGAGGGAGTTACAATCAGCAATGGCAACAGTGGAAAAATATGGAAGTAACTTTTGTGATGGACTTATCATAAAGAATTTGATCCAACTGTGACAGAGCTGGTGGTGTTGGAGCACAGACTTAAGCATATTTTATTATTATTATTATTATTTTTGGGGTGGGGTTGCAGGGCAAATGGGGGCTGGGTGGCCTGCCTGGGTGATTTTTGGGTTTCTGAGGCTGGATTTGGAACCTGGCTCAAGGTCCAGTGTCCAGTCTGCCACCTGGCTGCCCCTCCTATTATTATTATTTTATTTTGGGTCATTTTTTTTGTTTTTGCAGGGCAATGGGGTTGAGGTGGCATGCATGGGGTCACACAGCTGGGTGATTGTTGTGTGTATGGGGCTGGATTTGGGCTCAGGTGCTCCTGGCTCCAGGGCCAATGCTCCATCCACTGCGCAACCTGACCATACCTAAAATTATTATTATTATTATTATTATTATTATTATTATTATTATTATTATTTTAATTTTTTTCTCTCCCCTTTACTTTATCATTCATGTGGGTCTATATTTTTGGGGGGTATTATGTTTACTTTTAAACAAGAATATTTTGGTAGTATATAAAAAACATTATTTGTACAAAATAAGAATAAATAAATAAATAAGTAAATGGGAAAAAATTAAAAAAAGAACTTAGGTCTAAAACTTGGCCTAAGGAGAAGTGGCTAAAGGACTCTTCTCTTCCAGCACTGTCTCTCATCAAATTTATTCAATAAAGAAGACAAACTAAGAGCAGAGATTCAACCAAGAGAGACACTGAGACTAACTAAGAATTTTTTTTAGGTTTTTGCAAGGCAAATGGGGTTAAGTGACTTGCCCATGGCCACACAGCTAGGTAATTATTAAGCGTCTGAGACTGGATTTGAACTCAGGTACACCCGACTCCAGGACCGGTGCTCTATCCACTGTGCCACCTAGGCCACCCCCCTGCAACTAAGACTTTTTGAAGGAGCCTGTAGTTCTGGTTCTTCAGTTGCAGACAAGAGTCTACCATTAACTAAATGCTTATCATTGTAAACCAATTTTGGAATGTTTACCATTTTCTGAAGTCTCTTCAAGGTACTTTCATTTCTTGACATAATGAATCTCAGAAGTAGAATCTTCACAACTTCTAGAATAGTATCAGTTTAACACATTGATGAAGTCTGTGCAGACTCACATAAATTGGACTTATTGGCCAGTACCCTATTAAATAGATGTGTATTCAATAAATGCTTATTGAATTAATAACTAAATGAATAAATAAATGTGAAAAGGGAGATTTGTTGCACATAATGACACTAACAGCTTTCTAAGACAACATCTCCACATGAATAATGCTAGGGAGCTGTTTCTTGGAAAATCATGTTGATTTTAAAGTATTTTAGAGAGTGAGGAGCATGTGTAGACATTCTATTACTGTGTAGTTTGGTTAACTGCATAATTGATTGGCTAGAGAGGTTTTTAAAAATGCCTGCCACATTCAGCCATTCAGCTATACAGTCTCTTGACATCAGCATTATTTTAGAGCTTGATGACTAGTAAAGGGATAGAAACTTCTGAGGTCTCTTAGATATCTTGCTATTTCCAAAGTATGGGTTTCACAGATAGCGCTGATGCTCAGAAGAGTTAAGAATGAATTTTTGGCAATGATTTTAAGTAAATCAACATGGTGGTAGTAGCTAAGGTACAAGCTTACTCAACAGTTAGACTGAATTTGAATGCAAACTTGGTGGAAACAAAGTTATGCAAGAAATGAGCTAAGTTTTGTTCTAAATTCCTCCTATTCTACCCCAACCCAGAATGAAATTTCTTAGGAATCCTCAAGTATTGAGAAAAATTTTATATGTTTGTGCTTGTTGCAACTTTGAAGTAGATATTTCTTTGTAAAATCTAGTTTGACTTTAAGTGCTTAACTAGAATTGGGGAGTGATAGTCATTAATCCCCTAAAATGGGAGGAACACACTTTAGGGGTTCAAGCCAAGGCAGAAGAAAGACAAATATAATACCCTGACCTCCTGAGATACCTGAGGGGGAAATGCCTCGGACCTGAACATGAATGCATATTTTAAATGATTTTTAAAAAAAATCAGACTTAGGAGGCAGCTAGGTGGTACAGTGGATAGAGCACTGGCCCTGGAGTCAGGAGGACCCGAGTTCAAATCCAACCCCAGACTGTGTGACTTTGCTGTGTGACCTTAGGCAAGTCACTTAGCCCCGTTGCCTTGCAAAAACCAAAAAAAAATAGGAAAAAATAACGTTCTTTAAAAAGTATGTTGCCTTATATGTATAATATTCAGCAAATAGATTTTTTTCTGTTTTAAAAATCACATTCATAATCCAATTTGTATTCATCTCACTCTTCAACCTCCCCACACCTCCAAAGCATTTAGGTAACACAAGAGAGAAGAATAACCATTTGTTTGCTAATGATGAAAGCCTTCCAAACTTATGGATTCAAACCCATGAAAATGAACAGGATATAATGGCAACTCCCTTAGCATATGATTATGGCAACTTCCTAAAATGATTTCGTAAGATATCTTTCATTGCATTGCCCTTTTCAGTTATATTATCTCATTGAATCCACATAATAACTCTATGAAGTAGTGAGGGTAGAGATCAACTAACTGTTTTTTGGCTGAATTATCTGAGGCTAAGAGATAAAAAGTCATGATCATGTAACTAACAGCCCAATAGAAACCATGAGTAATAAGTCTAGTTCTTCATCAGCCATATTCTACTGCTTTGTTGGGAGTTTTTAGAATTCACATCCATCTTTGTTATAGTTGTTTTTAACTATCAAAAGAATTTAGTCACAACAGAGAATTTATTCATATTTATAATATGCATTAAAAATACTTGCCATTGGTTTGATCCATATTTGTACTGAACCAAGCTTGTATCCCTTCTCATTATCTTTGTAGTTGCTCTTCAGTTGTTCAGTTATTTCCTATCTTCATGACTACACATGGAGTTTTCTTGGAAAAGACATTGGAGTGGTTTGCCATTTTTCTCTTCCAGTGAATTAAAGCAATCAGAGATTAAGTGACTTACCCAGGGTGATACTTCTTGTGAGTGTCTGAGATGGATTTGAATCAGGATTTCCTGACTCCAGATCCAGAACTCCATTGAGTCACCTAGCTGACTCATCCTCTTGCTTACATATTCCTATTTGTCATAATTCTATATTCAGTCAGTCAACAAGTATTTGTTAAGTACTTATTATATACCAGATTGAGCACTGAGCTGCAAAGAAAGGCAAAATATATTTTCCCTCTGTCTAAAGGTAAATTAAATTTAAAGTTTCTGTAACTTCAATATTTCAAAAATTCTATGCTTCTATACTGGCATTTCTTTTTGTTTCCCATTCCCATTCCATTATGTTGTGATACTTGTCTCTTCATATCTAAAACATTAATCAAGTGCATATATAACCTATATCTGATTACATGTTATCTTAGGGTGGGGGTACAAAGGTGGGAGGGAGAAAACTTTAAAGAGTGAATGTTGAAAACTATCTTTACCTAAAATTTAAAAAAATAAACAAATTAATAATACAAATGTTAAAAAAACATAATCAGTGTACTAAACTGATGGCCTTTGGGGATATTTGTATCATTAACTGTGTGGTCAATATGTCTTTTTTATATCACATAACCTATTTCCAAATAAGATTATTAAAAATATAATATGTTGTTGAAAAATTACTTTCAGAAAACAAAAAGTATTGGTTTTTTAAAAGGTGGATGGAGTTTTGCTTTGAAATGCTTTGGAATCTCCCTAGGTTTTTCTATTTAGGAGTTTTACAAAAAAAAAAGCTATAACACCACACTATTTGAATGAATTTGCCAAATCAGTTTAATGTAAATTGGGGGTAAATCATTGACAAATAAATTAAATAGGCATGATCTGAATATTGAGCTTTGGTAGGCATCATAGTCTATTGTAGCCAAGTCAGATTTCTTTCCCCCATACAAAAAATGTTATGTTGTTCTTTTTAAGCAGTCATCCATCTAAGTGACTTCAAGGCCCTTAAGACCCAAATAGTCTCACCTCATATATCAGCCTTGTGCATTTAGTCAGATCCACTACAATAAGAAAAGAGTAGGGCAGCAGAAAATACAACATTCAATAATATGTATTCAACAAATATTTGTTAGCTGCCCACTAAGTGTAGAACATTGTGCTAAGTAGCAGGGAAAGATACTGAGCCTAGGTAAGCCACTATTACCTTCTCCCCTACAGTTTAAAATTTAGTGGGGGAAGTGAAAAGCGAAAACAGATAACTGTGATAAACAATACTACATTCAAGAACATTAGGGTGGTAAAAATCTAGATGTTCAACAGGAAGATGGACTTGAGGTGCAGATTGACATATGCCTATATATTTATATATGTTTGCTTATAGATACATATATGTAAAATAACACACACTAACATATATTGATTTAGATTGACATTCTATATTAATTTTATGTAATTAATAATGCTTCTTAGAATAATGGATTCCCAGATATGGAAGAAAGGATTTTTATGTAACAGGGTAATAAATTCAAGTTAGAAAAGTTTTATTCTTTCTTCATTTCTTGAGCTACAAGGTGATTTCACTTGAATTCCATTAATTTTTCTGTTTTTTAGTTCACAAAATGAAATAATTTCTTTAGTCATTGACACATAGAAGTGTTATCAGAGTACAATAAAAATAGTTAGTTGAATATCTATTCCTAATGGAATAGTTAAATCAGCTCTTTTGAGTGCTTTTGGCTCTAAGTTAAGAGGTTCTGCAATGTTTTGGGAGTTTGATGCAATAAAGACAGTGTCATCTTTATTTCATCCATCCATAGACGCAACTGGAGGAAGGGTATCACCATTTTTAGGGAATTACTCTTTGACTTGAAAACTAGGCTGGACTTGATGGTCTTTTCTATTTCCAGCTCCTTCATTAAGGAATGCATGAACAAAAATGATGAGTTGACTATGTTGCTAGAATGAAAGACAATGAATGGACAGTCTGTGTAGCCCATTAGTATCCTCAAAATTTCAAGAGAAAATAAGGAAGACCTTCAGCACATTAGAATGAATTTCTTAATCAAATTAATTGGAGGACATGGAATATAGAATAGTATGACCAGATATGGATGGGTTGTAATCTTTCACCCTTGGTTCAATATTCATGCTGATTGGATTTTAGATTGATTTGAATAATAAATATATACGATCTAATATTAAAATAATGCAAAACAAGTCACATGGTTGTATATGTTATATTCATATCCATAATGACAAAACAGTAACTCCAAAAAGACAAGTAAAGAGACCATGTATTTAGGTATTATATAGATAAGAAATTAGTCATTTAAGTGAATTGAACATTTTGTATAGGTGATGCATAGGACCACCTCTTCAAACTAATTATTTTCAAAGAATTGACTTTTAATATCAGTTATTATAAGACAAATTTCCTTTCATTCCATCCACAAAACTGGAATTTTTTTGTGTAAAAGAAAAAAATAAGCAAAAATAACAAATAACAGTAATCACATCTGACAGTATAGACATATAGCATTCTATCCATGTAGTATCCTGAATCTCTACCAAATAGATTGAGATAATCAAGATATGCCCCTTCATTTATTCTTTTGGACCTAGATTATTATATTTGGATTTCAGTTTTTGTTTATAGTTCTTTAAATTTATATTAATGTAGTTACTATGTATTTTATATTTTTTGTTGCTTAATTTATTGTGCATTGATTTATACAAATCTTTTCTTATTTCTTGGGATTCCTCATATCCAAAGCTTCCTCATACTGATAAATTTTACAGTAATATAAATTCCTCATATTAATTAATATGTTACCTTAATTCACAGTTTCTTCAGTTACTTCTCCATCAATGAAACAATACATTTTATTTCTTGTTGCGAGTGTCCTTTACAATGACTATTTTAGTACATAAATCGGCAGTTTCTTCCTGTCTGATCTTCTTAGCATATCTGTCCAGGAGTGATATTGTGGAATCAAGAGGAAAGAATATTTTAGTCACTTTTCTATCATTATCCCAGATTGTTTTTTCAAAATCTTTGGAATAATTTAAATAACCACCAACAATATATTTAACTCCTAAAACTCCTTTCCACACTGCCTAAGGCACTTTTTTATCATATTCATCTGTTTATTAATTATGACAAGAAAATTTAGAATTGTTTATATGATTTGCATTTCTTTTATAAGTATTAATATAAAATATGATTTAAAATGATCATTAATAATTTATCACTCAAAGGAATGTCTTACACTTTGTGTGTGTATGTGCGTATATTCATTTGTTGTTGCATTTTACATATCAGACTTTTAGACAAGGCAAGGTAAGTCCATAAACATTTATTACGTCTTTACTTTATGCCAGACTCTGTTGCTAAAGGACTTGAAATACATACACAAGTCAAAATAAAAGACAGTCCAGACCAGGAAGTTGTTGTGTTGTTTGTCCTTCATTCTCAAAGCAGACTATGACATCAGAGGAGATGCTATGACAAGCACATGAATCAAATTTGAGTGAAAGGGTGCTTTGTTAAGTCACCAGCCTCACTTTTTACTCCAGAACCATCTGTGTCCGGTGGCCAGATATGGATTAGTATGACTGGAGATGACCCTGGATGTGAGGCAACAAAGGTTAAGTGACTTGCCCAGGGTCATACAACTAGTAAGTGGCAAGTGTCTGAGGATGAATTTAAACCCAGGTCCTTCTGACTTCAGGGTTGGTGCTCCATTCATTGTGCCACCTAGCTGCACCCTGGGCAGTAATCTATATTCTAATGTACCAAAAAAAAAAACACCTCATGAAATGGACCTTTAAAATGGGGGAGGAAGTAAAGGGAAGGCAATGTGGATGAATATTAGATGAAGTCTTATGAAAAGAGTCAAGAGAGCAATCTGGAGAGGAATGACATTAGTTGACCTAGGAATTCCTTCTTAAAATGGAAGGTTTTGAGGGAACTGACCAATAAGAAATAGAGGCTACAGAAATGAAGGCTATTTCCAATGTGAGAAATAGACAAAGAGTAGAATAGGCTTCCAATATAAAGAAGTTTCTATGACATGACAGAGAAAGACCTGTGGAGATGTTAGTACTGTAGCCAGATGAATAGAGGTGATATTTTTTCATTGATATTTCACATCATGTTTTTTTTTCCTCCTAGTATTCCTGAATTCAAATACAGCTTCACATATTAACTAACTTGGTGACCCTGGGCAAGTGGTTTAAGTCTATTTGCCTGAGTTTTCTCATCTTCAACATGATCTGGAGAAGGAAATTGCAAACTACTTCAGTATTTTTATGAAGAAAACCTCAAATGGAGTCACCAAGAGTCAGACATGACTGAATGACTGAAAAACTGGTCTTGCTCTTGTTCTTCCTAAACTAATTTTGCTTGTGTTTTTTTAATTTTATATAATCAAAATTGTCTATTTTTACCTTTTATGATTGCCTTTACCACTTGTTTTATTGAAAATTTTTAACAAAAAAGATATTTCCTTTTATTACCTTACTATTTTTTTCAGGATATGATCTTTTATATCCTTATTTCATATTCATTTGGGCCTTATGGTGGCATATTTCCAAGAATTTTCCAAGTCTATCTTTTAGTTTCCTTAGACATTCTGGAAGTTCATGATGTTGGCCTTATGAAACATTAGACTCAACATTTATTGTTTTTGATTATCTACTGGAGTCTTTTCTTTATTCTTTCACAGCAAAGAGTTTGATGATTTCAAAGTTCAGGTCTGCTACTTTAAAGCTTCCTTTATTCTTATTTTACTCATTTCCTTTAGGTATATAGGCATTTTGTTTTTACAGTTTAAATGGTTTTATTATTTATCTTGATCTATAAAGTATTTAAGTAGAAAAATATAAAAACTTATAAGAGGTGATAAAATCATATTTATTACATTGTATAGTCTGATATAATCTATTAGCACTGAATGTTTCTTTAATTACTTATTTGACTTTATTTTTGCGTATTACTTTAATTTGTTTTAAATAAAATTTGTGTATGTCTTGAAAGGTTAGCTCCATGATACTGTATGAATTTTGTAAATATTTAGAATGGAATTACTTGTGTTTTTATTTCTTCCTGTTTTTATGGAACTCTAAACAATGGCTCATCTTTTTATAGATTTATTTTTTAATTTAATATTTTATTTTTCCAATTACATATAAAATAGTTTATTTTTTTCCTTAAAACTTTTAACTCCAAATTCTCTTCCTCCCTTCCTTTTCTCCCCCAATCTGTTTGGTCATTCATGTGCAGTCATGCAAAATATTTTCATTTTGGTCATATTATGAAAAAAAGTAGACCTAAAAACCCAAGAAAAATAAAGCAAAGAAAACTAATTCTTCCATCTATATTCAGAATCCATAAGTTCTTTGGTGATGAATAGCATTTTTCAACTTAATTCTTTAGTCTTGCCTAAGATCATAATATTGCTGAGAATAGCTAAATCATTCATAGATGATCATCATACAGTATTGCTATTACTGTATGCCATGTTCTGATTTTGCTCATTTCAGTTTTCATCAGTTCATATTTGTCTTTCCAGGTTATTCTGAAAGCATCCTTCTCATCTATTCTTATAGCACAATAGTATACCAACACAATTATATATGAAAGTTTCAACCACTTTCCCAGTTGATGAATATCCCCTCAATTTCCAATTCTCTACTACTACTACTGAAAGAGCTGTTATAAATATTTGTGTACATATAAGTATTTGTACATCTTGATTTTTATCTCTTTGTGATACAGACCTAGAAGTATAATTGCTGGATCAAAGGATATGCACAGTTTTATAACCCTTTGGGCATAGTTCCACATATTCTCCAGAAGTGTTGGAGTAATTTTCAGGAAAAATGCATTTGTCTCCCAGTTTTTCTACATGCCTTCAAGCATTTGTAATTTGTTTTTCTTTTATATTACCTATTATGGTAGGTATGTAGTAGTAATTCAACATTGTTTTAATATCCATTTCTCTAATCCATAGTCATTTAAAGCAGTTTTATATGATTATTGAGAGTTGTGATTTCTATTTTCTGAAAAATTCCTGTTCATATCATTTGACTATTCATTAGTTGGGTAATTTATATACATTTGGCTTGCTTCCTTATATATTTAAGAAATGAAACTTTTATTTAAAACCCACTGTAAAAAAATTTTGTTTCTTCTCATGTTTGCTGCAGTTGTTTTGTTTGTGCAATCATAAAAAATGTAATCAAAATTATGCATTTTACTTCCTGTGATCCACTCTATCTCTTGCTTGGCCATAGACTTTTCCTTTAGGCACTGATCTGTGAAGTGCGTTTTTCCATTCTTCTCTAACCTGTTATATCCAAATCTTATGCCTATTTTGTAATTTTAATGAAATATAGTATGAGTTACTCTCTTGAGTACCACTTGATAATACAGTTTGAAATCTGCTACCAGCTAGGCTGCCTTCTCTCATATTTTTTTTTCATTGATTCCCTTTTTATTAGTAATCTTTCATTCAATGAGTTTTTTCTAATTGTGTAAAAATAATTTTTCATAGTATTATTTGATATGATGCTGAATGAATAAATTAATTTAGGTAGAATTTTCATTTAATTTTTTGGTTTGGCTTGCTCACAATCAATTAATATTTCTTAAATTATTTAGATATTTCTTTATTTATTTGAAAAGTATTCTGTAATTGTATACATATAATTCCTGGGTTTGCTTTGGTACTTAGGCATACAAGTATTTTGCATTGTTTGCAGTTATTTTAAGTGGAATTTCTCTTTCCATTTCCTCTTGCAGAATTTTATTAGCAATACATAGAAGTTAATGTTTTATGTGAGTACATTTTATGTCCTGGAACATAAACTAAAGCATTTAATTATTTCAATTAGTTTTTTAGTTCATTCTCTAGGATACCTAAGTAAACCATAATTTCATTCATAACAAGTGATGGTTTTTCACCCTTGTTACCTGTTTTCATTACTTCAATTACTTTTTCTTATCTTTAAGCTATAGCTAGCATTTTTATATATAAATTTATTCATTTATTTTTCCAACTAAATGAAAAAGATAGTTTTGAACACTTTTTCTGATATTGTTTCACATTTTTCTCCATCTCTCTTCCCTTCCCCCCCTCCCCTTGAAATGCAAGTAACCTGATATAGGTTATATATAATGACATAAATTTATTACATGCAAATACATTAAACATATTTCCAAATTAGTCATGATGTAAAAGAAGAATCAGAGTAAAAGAAAATAAAACCATGAGAAGGGAACAATCATAAAGCATAAAACAAAATTTTAAAATGAAACATAGTGTGCTTTGATCAACCATAAGACTATGTATTCTTTCTTTCAATGTGGATGGTATTTTCTATCACAAGTCCTTAATAATTATCTTCAATTATTGTACTGTTGAAGATAGCTAATTATATCATAGTTGATCATTTCACAATGTAACTATTAATGTGTACAATGTTCTTCTGGTTCTTCTCACTTCAGTCAGCAACAGTTCATGTAATTCTTTCCAGGCTTTCCTGAACTCTGCTTGTGCATTTCTTACAAAGCAATAGTACTCTGTTACACAATTTGTTCAGTCATTCGCCAATTGATTGACATCCCTTCAATTTCCAATTCTTTTCCACTACAAAAAAGATTGCTAGGGGAAGTTAAGTGGCATAGTGGATAGAGCTCTGATCCTCGAGTCAGATGGACCTGAATTCAAATGTGGACTCAGACAATTAATAATTTCCTAGTTGTGTGACCTTGGGAAATTCAGTTAACCCCATTGTCTTAAATAAAAAATTAAAAAAAAAGAAAAAAGGTTGCTATAAATATTTTTTGTACATGAAGGTCTTTCCCCCCTTTTTAATTATGTTTTTGGGATACAGACCAATTAATGGCATTGCATAGTTAGCATTTCTAGTAATTTACTAAATATTTGTGGGATAATGAAGATTCTTACTTCTCTTCTGATTTTATTGCCAAGGGTCCTAGCTTATTCTTAATTCAGATATTTTCTTTTCTTTTTAGATAGATACTACTCATTTTATGCAAACCTTTTATTTCTATTGTGAGAAATGATGTCTACTCTCTTGTATTTAATATCTATTTTATTTTATTAGGACCAAGCTTTTTTCCCCTTTTCTACTTCCTTATCCAGAAATCAATTTGTATATGAATCTTTGAAAAACACTTAGCTAGGATGACTGAAGTCTAATCAAAGACAATAAAAGACATTCTAAGTAAGGGCTAATGGGTTCATTCTTGTGCATTGAGTTAGTTGACAGGTCTAAGGATGTGTTTACTCTTTCTTTTTTCACACAGGTGATATGGAAATTGCTAAAGCTTTTTTGACCAAGATTTGGGTGATCCAAGTCTTATACTCCAAGACTCTAATTTTAATATGGTTCTTCCCACTGTAATATGTATGTTCTCATTAATTATTACCTAGAATTGAAAGGGTACATAAACTCTAAGCCAATGACCATCTTTTTATTATTAAAATTAGTCAGAAATTGACTTCTAGCCAAGATGGGAGAGAGAAGACAGGCACTGTGTTAAGGTCTCCTGATCTTCCCTCATACATAATATGAAACAAACCTCTTAACAGAAGTCCAGCAGACAAAACCCAGAAAAAATAAAGTAGGAGAAGAACACCCACCTCAAGGTTTGTCTTATGGGATCATGGGTGACTTGGGCTCAGAGAGCAGAATCCCTGCTGGGAGGGGTGATATCTAACCTAAACTGGGATCAGACTGTGGGGGTGTTGACTGTGGGAGCTGCAGTCTAAGAGACAACTGGGGAGTGGAGGTGTTGGCTGTGAGACTGACAGTCTGGGACTTTCTGGCAGGGCTGGAGGGCAAGTTCCAGCATGGAATGTGGCTGAACATCAATCCGCTGGATTCCTCTGGTCTGGAAGACCTCAGACTCCATACCTTCATTTCAGCTGAACCCTCTTCCCAGAAAAAACAAAATTGCAGTCCTCCTCCCCCCACCTCAGGCTCAGTTGTGGGCAGCAGAGCTCCCTCAGCTGTGAATAGGGAGAGTAATTACCAAACTCCAGGGCATAGCCCACATTGTTCAAGGATAAAAGTATCCAGTAGCACCACCCACCTTCTCTAGGCCAAGGGAAAGGGCCTCAAATGAAGGTCACAGAAACTGCAGAGAAAACAATCAGCACCCCCTACTGGCCAGCACACTTGGAGTTAATAAGCCCAGTGAGTAAAGCATCTAAGGATCCCAACATCAAAGCTCTGTGAACTAGCCTTTCTTCCGACACACAAGATCTTAGGAAAATGAAGAAAGGCCAGCGAGAAGGGGGGTATCCATAGAAAAATTCCTAGAAACTAAATACCCTAACTCAGTGAGATCCAGAACATCTGAGGAGAATATTATTTGGTCTCCAGCACAGAAAGACTTCCTTGAAGAAGTCAGGAAGGAGTTGAAAAATCAATTTGAAAATTTGGAAAATGAAAACCAAGAGAAGATTAACACCTTACAACAAGAAAACAAATCCTTGGAAAAATACAAATGGACAAATTCAAAAAGAAAATAATTCTCTCAAAAGCTTAATTGATGAAATGGAAACCACTTTCAAAAATAGAATTTACCAATTAGAAAAGGAGTTGCAAAAGGTAAATGAAATAAATTCTTCTGTAAAAAAAAACAGAATGGAGTCTGTGGAAACTAATGACTTCATGACACAACAAGAATCCTTTAAACAAAACCCAAAAATCAAATATATATATATATATATATATATATATATATATATATATATATGAAAATGTAAAATACATCATCAGCAAAACCACTGGCCTTGAGAATAGATTGAGGAGTGGCAACCTAAGAATTATTGGTCTTCCCTGAAAACATTGAAGAGAGAAAATAAAAAGCCTGGACCTAATATTACAGGATTTAGTGATGGAAAACTGCCCTTATATCATGGGACCAGAGGGCAAAATAGTTATTGAAAGAATACATTGATCCCCTCCAGGAAAGGATCCCAAAATGAAAACACCAATGAATATTGTGGTCAAATTCCAGAATTATTAGATAAAAGAGAAAATCCTGCAAGCAGCCAGAAAGAAACAATTTAGATATCAAGGAACCACAGTAAGGATTACACAAGACTCAGGTGCATCAGCATTAAGGAATCAAAGGGACTGGAATGAAATATTCCAAAAAGCAAGGGAACTTGGATTGCAGCCAAGAATTCATTATCTGGCAAAACTGAGCCTTCTCTTCCAGGGTAAAAGATTGACAATTAATGAAATAGGATACTTCCAACTTTTCCTGATGAAAAGACCATAGCTTAATAGAAAATTTGGACTTCAAACAGGAGACTCAAGAGACACATGAAAAGGTTTTAAAAAGGGGGTAAAAGAAAAAAGATGAAATTGGCTTTGTCCCTACCTGGGAGAAAGACTCTAATAACTTTCAATAACTGTAATTCTATTAGAGAGAATGTACTTAGCCAGAAGTGATGGACAATCATGTCTTTTCTGTGATTCAGAGAATGATTTTAAAACGATATCACCTTGAAAAGGGCTACATTAAAGAGATGGATGGATGGAGGAGATTGAATGGGGTAAATCTCCTTACATTAATAATTACAAATAATTGCAAAAGAGGGGTAGAAATGAGGAGGTGAGAATTTCCTGAATCTTACTCTCATCAGATTTAGCTTAAAGATAACATACATAGACACAGTTAAGAGAATTGTCTTCCCTTTCAAGTATTAAAAGGGGAAAAATGGGGGGGGAGGAAAAGGGGAATGAAAAGAAGGAAGGGAAGGAAGAAGGGGAAAAGGGAAAAGGGAAAGAGGTGGGTGGATATAGTAGGGCAAACAAACTGAAGGTGGTGGTATTCAGAAACAAAATACTGAGGAATATGGATAAAGTGAAAAAGGGGAAAATACAAAAAGAGGGAAGATAGCATGGAGGGCAATAAAGGGTTATTATTTATAACATTGAATGTGAATGGGATGAACTCTCCCTTAAAATGTAAGTGAATAGCAGAGTAGATTAAAAACCAGAGTCCTACAATATGCTGCTTACAAGAAACATATTTGAAGAGAGAGATGCATACAGTTTAAAGGTAAAAGGTTGGAACAAAGTATATTTTGCTTCAGCTGAAGTGAAAAAAACCAGCAGTAGCAATTGTTATCTCAAACAAAGCAGCTGCAAAAATAGATATCATTAAAAGAGATAAGGAAGGAAATGATATCCTCTTAAAAGGTACCATAGATAATAAAGTAATTTCAATACTAAATATGTATGCACCCAATAGTATAGCATACAAATTGCTAGAGGAGAAATTGAAGGAGTTACAGGAAGACATAGACAGCAAAACTGTATTAGTGGGAGACCTCAACCTCATGCTCTCAAATTTAGATGAATCTAACCATGAAATAAACAATAAGGAAGTTAAGAAGGTAAATAGATTCTTACAAAACCTAAATATGATAGACCTATGGTGAAAATTGAATGGGGATAGAAAGGAATATTTTTTTCTGTCATACATGGCACTTACACAAAAGTTGACCATGTACTAGGGTATAAAAACCTAATGATCAATCCCAAAAAGGCAGAAATATTAAATAAAATTTTTTCAGATCATAATGCAATAATTCAGAATTATTTTGCCCAACTCTATGCCAATAAATTTGATAACATAATTGAAATGGATGAATATTTAAAAAATATAAGTTTCCCATGTTAAATTAAGAGGAAATTGAATGTCTAAATAAGCCTATCTTAGAAAAAGAAATTCAACAAGCCACTATTGAACACCCTAAGAAAAAATTCCCAGGGCCAGATGGATTTACAAGTGAATATTATCAAACATTTAAGGAACAATTGGTTCCATTCTATATAAACTCTTTGGAAAAATAGGTCAAAACAGAACTCTGCTTGACTTTCTATTACATGAATATGGTGCTCATACCTAAACCAGGAAGAGTAAAAACAAAGAAAGAAAATTATAGATCTATCTCCCTGATATATATATATATATATATATATATATATATATATATATATATATATGAAAAAATCTTAAATGAAATCTTAGCAAAACATTTACAACATGTCATCACTGGGATAATACATTATGACCAAGTAGGATTTATCCCTGGAATGCAGGGTTGGTTCATATTAGGAAAAATGCTAGTATAGTTAATTATACCAATAACAAAACTTTCAGAAATCATATGTTTACATCAACAGATGCTGAAAACGTTTTTGAAAATACAAAACCCATTCCTACTAAAAACACTAGAGAGTGTAGGAATAAATGTATTGTTCCTTTGAATAATAAGTAGCATCTATCTGAAACCATCCACAGGCATTTTGTACAATGAGGATAGGCTAGACACGTTCCCAGTAAGATCAGGGGTGAAACAAGGATACCCACCATCACCACTACTATTCAATATGGTATTAGAAATGTTAGCTTCAGCTAGAGAAGAAAAAAGAAATTGAAGGAATTATATTTGGGAAGGAAAGGAAAAGCTCTCATTCTTTGCAGATGACATGATGGTATACCTAAGAGCATCCCCCAAAATAATCTAAAAACTACAAAAATAAGCATCTTTAGCAAAGTTGCAGGATATAAAATAGACCCTCACAGATCCTCAGCATTTCTATGTATGACTAGCGAGATGCAGCAGAAAGATATAGAAAGAGAAATCCCATTCAAAGAAACTTCAGACAATATAAAATAACTAGGAGTGTACCTGCCAAGGTAGAATCAGAAACTTTTTTTAAAACAATTACAAAACCCTTCTCACACAAACCAAATCTGATTTAAATAACTGTGCAAACATCAACTGTTCATGACTAGGTCAAGCTAATATAATAAAAATGACAGTTCTACCAAAATTAAACTACCTCTTTAGTGCCCTACTAATCAAAATTCCAAAAAATTACTTTAATGAGTTAGATAACAGTTGTAAGTAAATTCATATGGAGAAATAAAAAGTCAAAAATTTCCAGGGATTCAATGAAAAAAAAAGTATAAAAGAATGTGGCTTAGCTTTACCAGATTTAAAATTATATTATAAAACATCAGTCATCAAAACTGTCTGGTATTGGCTACAAAATACAGTGGTAGATCAGTGGAATAGACTACATGCAATAACTGGAAACAATTATAGTAATCTGCCGTTTGGTATTGGGATAAAACTCTCTCTTCAATAAAAACTGTTGGGAAAATTGGAAGTTAGTATGGAAGTACCTTGGATTAGACCAACATCTCACACCCTATATCAAGATAAGATCAAAATGGATACAGGATTTTGATATAAAAAATATTATAAGCAACCTGGGAGATCAAGGAATAGTTTACCTGACAGATCTATGGAAAGGGAAGCAGTTTATGACTAAGGAAGAGATGGAGAATATCATTAAAAACAAACTAGAAAACATTTATTTCAATTAAATTTTAAAAGCTTTTACAAAGACAAATTCACTGTAATCAAGATCAAAAGAAATGTAGTAAATTGGGAAACATCTTTTGCAGCTAGTATTTCTGACAAAGGACTCATTTCTAAAATATACAGAGAACTGAGTCAAATATAAAAAAAAAAACAAGCTATTCCCCAATTGACAAATGGCCAAAGGATATGCAAAGGCAATTTACAGATGAGAAAATCAAAGCAATCCACAGTCATAGGAAAAATTGCTCTAAATCACTACTTACTAGAGAAATTCAATTTAAACAATTCTGAGGTACAACCTCACACCTCTCACACTGCCCAATATGACCAGAAAGTACAATGATCAATGTTGGAAGAGATGTGGGAAATCTGGGACACTAATACAATGTTGGTGGAGCTGTGAACTTATTCTACCTTTCTGGAGAGCTATTCGGAATTATGCCCAAAGGGCAACAAAAATGTGCATACCCTTTGATCCAGCAATACAACTTCTGGGTCTTTATCCTGAAGACATGATGAAAAAGTGTAAAAACATCACTTGTACAAAAATATTTGTAGCCACTCTGTTCATGACGGCAAAGATTTGGAAATCAAAGGAATGTCCATCAATTGGGGAATGGCTTAATAAACTATGGCATATGTCTGTGATGAAACACTATTGTTCTATTAGAAACCAGGAGGGATGGAAATTCAGGGAAGCCTGGAATGATTTGCATGAACTGATGCTGAGCGAGATGAGCAAAATTTGGGGGTGATGATCAATCAACCTTAATGGGTTTGCTCATTCCATCAGTGAAACAATCAGACACAATTTTGGGGTATCTGTGATGGAGAATACCATCATTTGTATCCAAAGAAAGAATTGTGGAGTTTGAACAAAAAAACCAAAGACTAATATTTTTTATTTAATAAAAAACAAAATGTTATCTTACCATGTAACTTTGCTATGTCTTATTTTTCTTCCTTAAGGATATGATTTCTTTCTAATCACATTGAACTTAGATCAGTGTATACTTTGGAAACAATGTAAAGACTAACAGACCGACTTCTGTGGGGGGTAGGGGCAAGGAAGCAAGATTGCGGAAAATTTTAAAATTCAATATAAATAAAAGCTTTCTTTTGTAAATGAAAAAATAAAAAAATAGAAATTGTAACATAAAAAATTTAAAAATATATAATGCACACTTAAGAGAAAAGACACATCACATTTATAAGGGGATACCTTTTACTATTACTTTTCCTGCTACAGGCTCTTTTTTTTCATTCACTCTTTTCACTTTGATTTATTCCCTTTGATTCTTAGTCAAAATAAATGCATCAATTGGGGTTTGATGAAAAAAAAATTAGCCAGAAATTATGTCACTTGAAAATTTTTGATCATCATCCTATGCCTTCTTATGTTTTTCGTAATAACATATATTTTTGTTACAAGCTTTTTCCTTCATCTTTTGATGAAACTGTATGATTTTTGTTGCTTTTCTAACATGGGCAATTATCCTTACAATATTCCTGATATTGAATTAACTCTGCATTCCCTGATATAACCTCCCCTCCTAGTGTACAAACATTGTGATATATTGCTATAATCTTGTTACTGTTTTATTTAACATTTTCCCATCAATATTCATTGGGGAAATTGGTCTCTAGTACTCTTGCTGTGTTTTTTTCTTCCTTGTTAAAGTCTCAGAATAACATTTGTGTCAAAAAAGGAAATTGATAAGACTCCTTTACCCATTTAAAAAAGTTTATATAGTTTTGGAAGGAACTGTTCTTAAAATGTTTGTTGGAATTCACTTATGAAACCAGTCATTGTATATGTTTTCTTAGGGAACTCATTTACTGCTTGTTCGATTTCTTTATCTAAGGTAAGTATATTTAAACATTCGATTTCCTTTTCTGTTTGACTAAACTATTTGCATTTTTGTAAATATACATCCATTTTACTTAGATAGCTGGATTTTTTGGTGTATAACTGAGCAAAAAAAAAACTCCTAATAATTACTTTAATTTTCTTTTTCCTGTTGCATTCACCCTTTTCATCTTTGATGCTGGTAATTTATTTTTTCTTTCTATTTTTAATCAAATAAATCAAAGTTTTTTTCATATTTTATTATTTGTTTCATATAACTAGTTCTTAAATTTATTAGTGCAATAGTTTCTTGCTTTCAATTTTATTGATCTCTTATTTTTAAAATTTCTTTTTTGTGTATTTAATATGGGATTTTAAAATTTGCATGTTTTCTAGGTGATTTTGATTTTAGTTGAATGTTAAATTCATTGATCTCCTCTTTCACTTTTTTATTGATGTATTTAGAGACATATTTTCTCCTAAGTACTCCCTTATCTTTATTCCACATATTTTGATTTGCTGTCTTATTGTTGTCAATTTTAATGAAATTATTCTTTTGTTTTTGTGATGTTATTTGACCCACGTATTCTTTAGGATTAAAATTTTTTGTTTGCCAAATTTTTCTGTGCTTCTATGATTTTATTGAATGTAATTTTTATTGTATTATGGTTCAAATAGTGTTGAGCTGTTTGCATTCCTGCATGGGAAGCAAATACTGATAACTCATATGAACTTTCTCATTTATAAGAACAATTAGAAGGAGAATATATATATATATATGTATATTATATATATATATATGCAAGACAGAATGAAACTGAATATAATAGTGTAAGATAGTAAAAAAGATGGAGTCGATGGATGATAATGTAAAGTATTGGGAGGAAGAGAAAGGAGAGGAAGAAGGGGCTAAGATACTTCACATAAGAGTTAAGACAAAGCTTTTACAATGGAGTGGAATGGGGGAAGGCAAGGGGGAATGAGTGAGCCTACATTTTCATCAGAAATGGCTCAGAGAGGAAATAACATACACACTTAATAGGGTATAGAAATCTATCTTACTATAGAGAAAAATGAGACGGAAAGGGATGGGATAAGGGGGAATGGGGGTGGAGAGGGAAAAGGAGAGTAGGTGATAGAAGAGAGGGAAGGTTGTGGGAGAGGGTAATCAGATATAGTACACTTCTGAACAGATGAAAGGAGAGAGAGAATGGAACAGATGAGAGTGGGGAGGAATAGAGTGGAAGGTAATACAGCTAGTGATGGCAACTGTAGGGAAAATATCAAAGCAACTTCTCTTGTGGCTATGATGGGGATGGCAACTCATCCCAGAGACGGAGTCATTGGAATCTGAACAAAAGATGAAGTAAGCTTTTTTTTCTCGCTCAGTATTCTTGAGGTTTCTCATTTTTTTTGGGGGGGAGGGGGTTTATGATTACTCTCACAAGATTATTGTGATAATATAAAATAGATAAGCTAAAAAAGATGGCAATAAAACTAAGAAAAAAAGTGTGCATTAGTATTTCTTCTTTTTCTGCATTTGTTTGTGAGATTTTAAAGCTCTAACAAACTCATGCTCTTTTTTATGAAAGTGCAATGTACTGTTGAGAAAAGGGAACATATTCTCTATTTCCATTCAATTTTCTCCAGATAAATTTTCTGAAATCTGATTCATCTCCTGAACTTCTTTATTATTAATTTTATGGTTTGATTTATCTAATTCTGTCTTTTTTCCCCTCATATAACTCATTTTACTTAGGCATTTGGATGTTATACCATTAGGTGCATATATATGTTTTTTATTTATATTATTTCATTACCCATGGTAGCATTTAATAAAATGTAGTATATATGATTATATCTTTTAATTATGTTCATTTTTTGTTTTTGCTTTATTTGATATCATGATTGCTACAATTGATGGTTTTTACTTTAGCTTAAATATAGTATATTCTGCTCCTTATTTTAACTCCATATATGTTTCTTTTCTGTTTCAGTAAGTTTCTTGTAAACAACATATTTTTGGATTTTATTTTCTAATCCATTTTGCTGCTCACTTCCCTTTTCTGGGGGAGTTCATTCCATTCACCTAAATAGTTGTGATTATTAACTCTCTATTTGTCTCCATTCTATTTTCTTCTGTTTAACCTTATCTCTCCTTTTAAAATTCCCCATGGCTTCTGACCAATGTTGCCCATAATCTGCCCTCCCTCTAATTACTACTTTCTTTTATCTCTTTTCTTTTCTGCTTACATGTAGGATAAAATAGAGTTCAATACCTAAATTAGTTTTTATATGTATTCCTTCCTTTTTGAAGCAGTTCAGATGAGAGTGTTATTCAAGTATTGCCCAGCATACCCTTTCCCCCCCGGAATTGTAAAAGTTCTCCCTTGTTGCTTTGTCATATGAAAGTTTCCTCCATTTTTTTTCTCTCTCTCTCTTCCTTCTCCCAGTGTATCTCTCTCTTTCCTCTTCATTTATTTGAGACCATGCCAAAATAATTATATTACTTGCATATTCTCTCTCTCTATCTAGACTCCTTCTAATTACCTAATAAAAGTAAAATTCTTAGGAGTTCATGTATCCCATCTTCTCATGTAGGAATGTAAATAATTTCAGATCACTAAATCCTTTCTGATTTTTCTTTCATGTTGACATTTTGTGCTTCTCTTGAGTCATGTTTTTGATTGTCATATTTTTCAATTCAATTGTGATCTTTTCATCAGGAAGACTTTAAAGTCCTCTATTTCATTAAATATGATCCCCACCCTGAAGGATTATATTCAGTTTTGCTGGGTAGGTTATTCTTTCTTGAAATTCTAACTCCTTTAACTTCCATATCATTTTCCAAGCTCTCCACTCTTTTTGTGGTACTTTCTAAATCTTCAGTTATTGGCTCCAAATTGAAGTTTTTTCCTGGATGATTTCAATATTTTTTTCCTTGTCCTGGATGCTCTGAAATTTCAATAACACTTTTATTTTATGATCTTTTTCAGGAGTTTATGAGTGGATTTTTCAATTTTTATCTTACCTAAAATTTAGTTAAGAAATATTGGGACATTTTCCTTTATAGTTTTTTGAAATATATCTAGCCTTTTTTTTGCAGTCCAGTAATTCTTATAATATCTCCCTTCAGTCTATTGTCTAGGTCATTTTCTTTTCCAATTTTTTCTTTCACATATTCTTTTTTTAATCCTATGGAGTTTTTTTCTTTTTCCTTAATGTCTCAGGGAATCATTAGCTTCATTTGCCCAATTCTAATTTTGAAGCACTTTTTAAATGTTATTTTTAACCTCTTTCATCATTTTATATATATTTTAAAATCTCATTTTTCAGTGTTTTGTTTTTGCATCTCTTTGGTCAAGCTATTAATTCTCTTTTTGTATTTTTGCATACTTGCATTTCTTTTCCTGAATTATACTCTATAACTTATTTAATGTTTCCTTCCTTTTGTTAGGTCTTCAGGAATTCTTACTGTGTTTTTGTCCAATATGATTTTTTTCTCTTTAGGTTTTGATTTTAACTGTTTTAATGTCATGGTCTTCAGAGTTTATGTCTTGATCTTCCCTTTTGTCATAATAGCTTTTTAATGATCAAATTCTTTTTTTTTGCTGTTTGATCATTTTTTCCAATCTATTTTTTGACTTTGGACTTTATGTTAAATTTGAACTCTTCTCATGGAAGGAAGATTGTGGCACCATCTCAGGTTTCTGGGTTTTATCCCAAGCTGCTGTTTTCACACTGTTAGTTCTGGGTTTGTGTAAGTTTTTGGTGATTCCAAGATCATAAGATCTGGGGAGAGCTCTGGTTATTGCTCTCTTAGTTTGTGCTTTATTTATTACCTAAAAAGGATCCCTGATCCCTTGATGTTTCCTTGGAGCTGCTACTCACAATTTGGTATGGGCAATGGAGTCGCCAAACAATTCCTAGTACTATGCCCATTCCTAGAACAGGGCTCCCTTATAATACCTTTCTAACCAGTTGTCTAATTCCTTTGCTGTCTCTGGGTTGAGAACTTTCAAAGGTGTGCTGCTTATGTTAAAACTACTTCCAAGATTCTCAGTTAATGTTGTCACTGTGTGCATTCCATATTATCCCAGTGTCACCATCTTAATCTTCCAACTTCTAAGATGTCTTGAGCTATAAAAATATTTCACTCTGACATTTGTGGCTAGACTGATCCAGAATTCTATTTGAGGTATTATTTTAAAGTTGTTGTTTTTTTTGTAGAGGACTATTAACAGTGCTTCCTCTACTCTTGGCTCTGCCCTGATTCTACTAGTTTAATAATAACATTTAGGCTTTTTTTTTTAGTACATGTAATTCCATTGTCAGTATGTTCTCTTTAAATGAAAGCTTTGGAAAGAGATCTTTGTTCCCCTTTCTAGTTCTCCAATTGGAGGGAAAGAAAGCATTGAAGTTACAGAAGGAAATAACCTATAGTCATCAAATTTGAGTAAGAAATTCAAAATTTCCTATCCATATCATCTTGATTTGTTTTTTTCTGTAAAACTCATTCTTCCCTCTTTCCCTATATGAGAAGAATGTCTCAATTTCTTCAACAATGAAGATAGTGACTTACTAAAGAATGTGATTTTTATCCCTGAAACATTTATTTTCTTCTTATCTTTATTCTGGTTTTGACCATCTTATGTCCTTTGCCACTAACATTTTTTGTCCATAAATAATTTCTTTGCTCTCTTATCTTTTGTTAAGTGAATTTTTAAAGAAAATATAATTTTAAAAAATTGAAAAAGTCCTTTACTTATTAATCTCATTGCTTTAGATTCATGAGAACATTTTTCCTTAGACTTTTATTTTCTCTGACCTTATACATTTTTCTTCTGTTTGATGTTTGCCCATTGAATATTCTACTCACCTCTGGGTTCTTCTGAAATAATGATTCAAATTCTTCCCTTTTTCTGAACATCAATTTCAAAAATTATTAGGCTAAGCATTGCAGAATACATTATTCTGAGGGTACAGATTGATTTTTGCTTTTCAGTATTTCATTTCTGAATGTGAACCTTATATTTATATTATACAAATATATGTATATATTTACATAAACATATTTATATTATATAAATGCATGTATATATTTACATAAATATATTTATATTATATAAAAATATGTATATATATATATTTACATAAATATATTTATACTGCAATTATAAAGCTTTATACTGATCTTCCTTTGTTAGTAAATATTGGCTTTATCCATGGTGGTATTCCATAGAATCTCTATAGTTATATTTAGAAAACTATTTCCATATCCAGAAACATAATAGAAATATATTTTAAATAATTTGGCATATTATTTTTGTATGATTTTCTAAAGTATTAAGATATTTTTTGAATCTATTTTCTTCTGATAGAACTCTAATTCATTGATCAGTCTTTTGAATCCTTTCTAACCTTTGTACCTTTTTTATTTACATTTAGTATCTTTCTTCTTTCTGCATTTCAATGCTGTCACTCTTTTTTTTTTCAAATAATTTTTTGGTTTTGCGAAGGGTTTATAGTTTGCTCTAAAATTTCCCATTCCTTAATTTGAATTTTTTGTTTACTTTCCTGAGAATTCAAATATGTATTTTTATTTCTTTGAACTCATCATTTAATTTTTAAAATTATTCTCAGCCATTCTAGAAGGTTAAAACAATTTTCATTTCTGAGGGTGTTATAAGAATTATAGGATCAATTTTCCTTTCCTAAAAGACTTTTTAAACTTGATTTCTTTTACTGAAGAACATTTGTTCATTGTATTAGGTATTTTAGCAACTATTTTCCCTCATATTTGTTCCTTTGTCAGCTTTTATCAGTTATTATCAGTCTCAGTTGTTACTGAAAATTTTCCCTATGTTGTTTCCTTGCTGTATTTGTGTTCTTACTGCATCCGATCTAGAGCTGCTGTTCCAGCCTCTATTACCTTCCACTGTGAATAGTCATTCTCTTCTTTCCAAACCCTAGGACTTAAGTAAGATTGGTTTTCCTTAAGGAGTGGGGAAAAAATTGGAATTTTCTTTGAGCTAGACTCTGGGAAGTCACTGATACTTATGTAATTCTTCACCTTTTTCAGTATTACTCTCCTGAGTTTCATCTTTCTTTCAACTTAAACTTTTTCTTTTCCTATTCTGTCTTAATTCTGGTCAGATCCATAGGTCTCAATTCACAAAAGGGTGAATTCCCTTGGATTCTGTTGAGAAAAATGCTGAAAAATATTTAAATTTGGGATTTTTACATTGCCTTTAAAACTTCAGTCATTTTTCTACTTCATACTATCATATATATATATATATATATATATATATGTATATGTATATTAGACATTTGCAAATTGGATGTACTTCAAAGTCCTTCTTTTTGTGTATTGGCCAGATTCATTATTACCAACAATTGAGGGGTAAAGAGAGATTCTTTTCTTTTCACAACACTAATGCAGAAAACGCATCCTAAGGTTCACAAATTTCTTCTTTGTTATTACCTGGACACCATCTTTTTCCTCTGAAATGGATTTCTAGAATATTTCAATCATAGCACTCAACCTTCATAGGGGAAAACGTGTGGTTAGGAAATTAATAAATGGGGATGACCTTGAGATGTAATGCCTAAAATTTCAGCAGCTCTAAGTGGACCAATAGAAACAAAGGCTAAGTGAGGAAAGTGGTGGGAATGGTAGATTGTTTTGCTGCTGCTGTTGTTTTTTTTGTAAGAATTTCTTTGTGGTATTGTGCTTCATGAAATCATAGAATAGACTTGAATCTTACCCATATAATAAATTACATTTCTGGGATTCTGCCTTGATTCCTCTATTTCCAGAACAGGAAGAAGTAGTTTTTTCCTATTCTATTCTGCTGCTTCATAACTCCATTTTGTTGTTTATCATGGATTCTTGAATATATTTATTATTGATTTGAGAGATTATGGGGAATTTCTGTGTAAACATTCTTTTATTTTTTTACTTTTTTTTGACCTAGACTTCCAGATCCTAGACGTAAATTTCCTCAGTAAACCAATTCTAAAAACAACAACAACAACTCCTGATTACTTAGTAAATGAAAATTATCATTGTCTATCGATTCTATTGTTAATTGTCATTTTATTGACATTCTCTTGTCAATTGATGTAACTTTGGAAATTATCTGAAACAATCTATGAACTTTCCTAAAACTCATTTTGAATGTGTGGTACACAGGCATGATGTGTTAGATGAATAACTATAGTATTTTCCATTTATTCTGTTAATTGGCAATTTCTCCCTTGTCATAATTATATAGTTTCAGTGATCGGGGATTGAAGGAACCTGTAGTATGGTTAAAACGTATAATAATTATACTACCAGTTTGTGTTTGAATCCTCAGTAGATAGAACACTGGACTTAGAGTAAAGAAGACCTGACTTCAAATCTGGTTCAGATACTTCTTAGATATATAAGACAAGATAAGTTGACTTCTGTTTCCTTATCTGTAAACTGGGGATAATAATAATATTGACCTTATAGATTGCTGTGAGGATCAAAAGACATAGTTTTGCAAGCTTTAAAGTGCTACATTCATGTTAGCTACTATTATGATTACTATAGGCAATGTGACCTTAGGCAAGTCAATCTCCTCAATACTTCAGTGTGAAACTTTTACTCAAAATTGAGGTCTTTGGAAGAAAGCTCCTTCCTCTTTATCTCACTCTATTTAAATGTCTTTCAACTTTCTCCTTCATTGATGACTCATATGAAGAATTATACCTCCTCCTTGCCAAAGCAAATTCCTCTATATAGTAAATAATCCATTTCTATCTCATTTTCTCCAGCAGATTTGTCCATCTTTTCAAAAAGGTATAATTTCTCTCTATTAGCTGCTTCCCTACTGCCTACAATCACTCATCTGTCTCACCCCTCCTCTAAAAACCCTCACTAGATCCAACCATTCCTGCTATAATATGCTATCTCTTCTTTTTCTTGTGACTATCTCTTTGAGCAGGCCATCTACAATAGCTACCTTCCTTTCCTTCTGACTCACTTTGTTTTTAACTCTCAGCAGCATGATTTCTCATCTCATTATTCAACTGAAACTGCTCACTCCAAAGTTACCAATAATCTCTTAATTGTCAAATCTAACAACCTTTTATTAGTCCTCTTTTGACTTCTTTGTTCTTCTCTAGGAGCCAGGTTGTATGACAAAAGGAAACAAGCACCTAAATTCAAGGGAATGGTAACTGCATGTCAATACAGTGCTGAAGGCATGGATTCATAAAAACTACCTTGATCTTGGATCAATCAGAATTGAACTCAATGAACATAATCAGCTTCTTGACAACAGAGAACTATATCTTTTTTTCCTGAGCAGAAGAATGTGTATCATCATTGCACCTGTTCTTTGCTTTTCACCAGAAAGACACAAGACCCATGATGCTGGGAATTTTCTACCCCACAGCATAGGAGGTTCTCTGGGAAATAACCAAAATAATACTATAGTTTGCTGCGCTGGGCACTGAGTCAGTCATGTCTGAGGAAAATCATGGAAAAAAAAGAATGAAAGTCATAGAACCTATAACTGAGTTTAGAAAATTTTTCATTACTTCTGCAACATAGACCTGATTTGAAGGAGTCTTTTGCCTTTGTTCAAAAAGACCAGGGCCCTCATAGAGAAAAGAGATCATTTCAGTTTAAGTTTGATTAGCCCTTTCAGTGGTTTTAGTGGGGTTCCTATCAATTCAAGGTTCCCTCCACCACAATTTTGACAGACATTTGACAGTGACATCTACCTGAGAATTCTTATATAGCTCTGAGACTTTTTGTCTAGGAGCCAGGTTGTGTAAGAATCAAGTGTATGCAAAGGCATAATATTTCTACT
Source organism: Macrotis lagotis (assembly GCF_037893015.1). Taxonomy (NCBI): domain Eukaryota; kingdom Metazoa; phylum Chordata; class Mammalia; order Peramelemorphia; family Peramelidae; genus Macrotis; species Macrotis lagotis. The sequence goes on from NC_133666.1 coordinate 399,500,553, forward strand.
TTTTTTTAACATCTCTCCTATAGGTTCCCTTCTTTCATCTGACTTTTCTCAAATTGTGCTTCCCTCATCCCATTCCTCATTTGTTGCCATAGACTTTTGTTTGCAATCCCCATCTCAGATCTTTTACTGGACTGGCCCCATTCTCCACTTAGCTGTCAAATTATTCTTTCTAAAGCGAAAATCCATCCACATCACCTTTCTGTTCAATATATTATACTGGCTATCTATCATTTCCAAAATCAAAAATAAAATAATTTGATGTTAAAAATCCTTCATAATATGGTTCCCTCCTATTTTTTGAAAGGCAAATGGGGTTAAGTGGCTTGCCCAAGGCCACACAGCTAGGTAATTATCCCTCCTACTTTTTTAGTCTCCTCTCACTTTATACTCCCTACAGGCTGTGATGCAGTGACTCTGGCCTCCTTTTTTCCCCCTTTCATTAAATGCTTCATCTATAGATTGGACATCTTAACTGTATGAACTCCATGCTTGGATTTCTTTCCTTTCTCATCTCTATCCATCAGAGTCCTTGGTTTTCTCCAAGTCTTATCTAAATTTTCTTTTTCTTCCTCCCTCCCTCCTTCCTTCCCACTTTTTTCCCTCCCTCCCTTCCTCTCTCCCACTTCCTCTCTCCCTTCTTTTTGTTCTTCCCCCTCCTTCCCTCCCTTTATCATGCCCTCTTTCCTTCCTTTACTGCTTCCCTCCTTCCTTCCTTCCCTCACTCCTTTCTTCCTTCCCTCTCTCCCTCCCTCCCTCACTCCTTCCTTTTCCTTCTTCCTTCCTTCTTTCCATTCTTTTCCTTTTGTCCTTTCCTCCTCCTCCTCCATCTTGTCCTCCTTCCTTGCCTCCTTTCCTTACCTCTTCCCTTCCTCCCTCCTTTCTTTACTTTAATTACTGACTTTAATTAACTTTTGTATAGAATTGAAATCAATTCTTAGAATGGAAGAAGGGGTAACAGAGCTCAGAGGTAAAAGGAAAAACTCTGGAAAGAAAGGAAATGAAAACCTCTCATTGTCTGAGGTCAATTATTGACATGTGGTAGCTGCAGAGGTATAAAGGGACTGCCTGCCTTCACAATTTGCACAAATTGTTATTTTTGGTACTTCTCCAGTTTTCTTTGGAGTTTCATCAACTTACTACTTTTCATTCTTATTGTAGACCACCCAAACTTGAGGTGATTTTTAGAACTGAAACAAACTTATGTTGGGGTAGTGAGGTACATTGAAAGGAAGTTTGGACTTGGCAACAAAGGGTTTTGGTTTTTTTTTCAGATCTGAATCTTAGATCCTGTATAACTTTAGAAAAAAAAACCACTTCATTTTTCCTCTCTGGAGCTCAGTATCTCCTTTAGCATAACAGAAAGAGAGAGACATATATTTAGCAAATTCCAGCTTATAATATTGTCACGGAAGCATAATGGCTACTGTGTGTTTTGGACCAGTGACTTAATTTGGTCTCCTTGCTATTTCTCAAACAAGGAACACCATCTCCTGACTTTGGGCTCATTGGCTATCCCCAATTCCTGGAATACTCTCCCTCCTTATCTCCTCCAAGATTCTCTGTCCCAGTTAAATTTTAACTTTTTCAGGAAGCCCTTCCTGGTCCCATTAAATTTAGTGCATTTTCTCTATTGATTATTTCAAATTTATCCAAGATGTAATAGGTATGGAGGTAGTTGTTTGCATGGTTTCCCCCATCAGATTGAGTTGCTTAAGGGCAGGAACTCTTGTTTCTTTATTTCCAGTGATTAATATATATAGCCTAGTTGATAGTAGTAACAAGTACTTATAGACACAGTCTTTGATATTCAATGTGCCCATAAGCAAAATGGGGATAATAAGAAACACCTTCCTCATAGCCAGGTGATGAAGATCATTTAAAATCATTCTTATAAAACTACTTGCAAATCTTTACACAAATATACATATGAATAATTATTACTATGTCATGAAATGAAGGGGTTGAAGTAGATGCCATATCTGTTTCATCGCAATTCAAAATTTGTGATTGTTTCAATTTAGTGACCTCTATTTCAGTGTCATTCCTCAGTTCTGTTTCCAAATTACTTACCATTACTTTGTCTATAGTATCCATTTTCCTAAATTAAATTCTTTTCTGTATCCCCTCTTTAATAATATGAGGTTGAACATGTGATTCAATTAATCATTTTCCAGGAGAGTTTTTCCATAATGATAACACCTAATCATTTGATCACTACATAATCAGTCACCAAATCATCAGATCAACTGTGCTCAGATTCAATCGACTCTTCCTTAATCATCAAGTTGTTTCAAGTATGACATATAGCTATGGTTCTAACTTTTCATGTTTAATCAAGATCTCAAGTGAAACATCACATTCAAATTAAAAAATAGAAAATTAGATCCTAAGTATAACAAGATAACATAAAAATGAATTAATTTTCTATAAAGTTTCTTTACTGCATCTCTGTCAAAAGAAAATGTAATAAGTATATTTCTTTTTATTAAAATATTATTTTAAAACATAAATATAAGATTAAAAAAACTTAAATTGCTGCAAAACACAATGGTTCAACATTAACATTCTTATATGTTCTCTACTTTGAAAAGAAAATTATGTATATTATTAAAAGAAATTTCTGGTTGAAATAAAAACTAAGAATGGATAGCAGACTGCAAAACCCACTTTAGCTTCAACTTTTTCTTAAGCATCTATAAAGTATAAGGACTTGGAACACTTACATACAATGAGATAATCCTAGAAATTTAAACTAATTTTCTCATCTATAGAAATAATGACCTATATACCGTAAACAAGTGAACAGACTGTGTTATGAATATTTAAAATGCTTTACAGTAGTTCAAAGTTTAAAGAATCAAGGAATTATCCTTAATGAGAAGTCAGATTCTCACTCTCATAATTCTTAGTGTGTCACCAGTACTATAATATAACTATAGTTTGTTATATCTTGTTGATATTGTAATATTCTGTATTTAAACAAAATCTAACCTTTTAAAAGATTTATACCTTAAAGGATGCTTATCTTTATTTCATGTTTAATCCTAATATTATAACACAAATACATGTATATACATGTATATATATATATATATATATATGTGTGTGTGTGTGTGTGTGTGTGTGTGTGTTTCATTTTTTTTAGGTTTTCATAAGTCAAACGGGGTTAAATGGCTTGCCCAAGGCCACACAGCTAGGTAATTATTAAGTGTCTGAGATCAGATTTGAACCCAGGCACTCCTGACTCCAGGGCAGGTGCTTTATCCACTGCCACCTAGCCGCCCCCCCCACTTCATTCTTAATAAAAGAAACTGAAAATTTATTTGAACAGCTGTTTTAGCAAAAATCTCAGCTATTAAAAATAAAATTCAAACTAGTTTGAAAAATATTCTTTTTCAAATAAGGAAATGCTGCTTGGGTTTAGGATGCATGTTTATTTATATGTTAAAAATAAATCTATTTCATGAAACAGTATAAAACTATGCATGTATTTATAATTGTTAAATTTGTTTTTTGACATTAAACTTGAGATTTAGCCAACTAAGTTCAATTCCATCAAATAAGTTCAACTCTACCAATTCCATAATGATGGACAAATACATTCCTTTCTCAGGACAAACACCATCAAAATTAAAAGTATTAAACAAAACATTTCCTAAGAACATAATATAACATAATATAACATAAATTATAGGAAAATGATAGTTTAAGAATATAATTTTTGATGGATGAGTGAATCAAGTTATTAATTGGAGAATTTCTTGTGAAGAACATGCTTCATCCCATCAAGTGGTGGTGTGAGAATTTTTTTTAAATACTTGTTTTTTAGAACATGGGTTAAACTTTGTTTTGTTCATGCTTTGTCCCTGAAAACAACTTTACCTTTATACATTTAATAATTGACTGCTATGATGTGGTTTATAAACTGGAAGCTTTCCATGAAAGTTATTTCCCTTCCTGACTGGTCTTCATATTACCCTTCCTCCTCATTCTTCTTCCTCTTCTTAACAAAATAAAAGAAAGCATGAATTATGTATGACAAAATTAATCTTGAAACATTTTGAATAAATGGTAAAAATCTCTCCTTGCCTTCTGGAACCACAATAAACTTTAAAAGGACACTGAAATTAGTGCTAATGATAATATAGTATTAAGTCATGAAACAGACAAATAATCAAGTGAGTCAATATTATATTCCTAGTAAAATGGAATATATGACTTTTTTCAATCTTTTGCCTAGCAAACTACATGTAAATATTTGAAGTACTAGCATAATCAGTATAGCTATGTTATGATATAGTATGTTGTATTTTGCATATTTTGCATACAACAGCTTTAATATGGCTCTCACTATAGCTTTAAGAGGGAATAGAAACAATATATTGGGAGTCTTTCTGGGAACACTATTAGTTATGATGGCAAGTGAAAAAATTGTTAAAAGACAGAAAGGACTAATAGAACTTCTTTCCTGAGAGAATAACTTTAAACTCTTATCTTATAAAGAAACATTAGAGAAAAGAAGCTTTTATATTTTTTTTAGTGTTTTTTTTTTTGCAAGGCAGATGGTGTTAAGTGGCTTGCCAAAGGCCACACAGCTAGCCAATTATTAAATGTCTGAGACTGGATTTGAACCCAGGTACTCCTGACTCCAAGGCCTGTGCTTTATCCACTACGCCACCTAGCCGCCACTGAAAAGAGGCTTTTAAATAGGCATACTGAGAGAGTTTGTCTTACCAGGATTGAAAAGAAATCATAAATAGCAATGATTAGTGGTAATACTGGATGTAATTCTCTCACAGCTAATTCATTGTGCTTAATTATGTAATTTTATTGTTTATTTTATTTTTAATAAATTATAAACAGGATCTTAGAGTTTTGATATAGTGAGGAAAAGCAAAAGCATATAGTAAAGAGATTTCTCCTTTTTATTTAATAAATATTTTGTAAATTAGAGTAAGGGTTCAGAAATAAGAGATATTTCAATTTGATTATTTATTGAAAAGACATAAGAACAGACTGAATCTTGGATGACACTGAATAAAGAATTGAAACAAATAACAAATTGAGAGGTAGAGATTTAGTACGATTGACAATTTGTGATTCCATCAGTATAAACTATAAATGAGGGATATTGTTCCCCCGGATCTGTAACATGTTTTGTGCAGGTTCATCTAGGATTTGAATGTTGGACCATTCCATAAAACCATGTATCTGCAATGAATTAGCAGAAATCATATTAAACTGATTATCCTGGCAATCAATTTTGCTTTCAGGGGTCATGAAGGAACACTAGTCATTCAAAGGCCAAGATATAGGAATAAATGGTTTGGCCATGTCCTTTGAAGGACTGGAATGAACCCATGGTATTTCTGACTGAACTTTGGTTAGTTGTTTTTAGACAGGGTCTGGGAGGAAGTTTTGATCAAAATGAGTGATCACCTCTGTAGCAGATACAATTAAGATGAATCACTTCAAGAAAAGCATAACTTTTAATTATTAAAAGAAAAAGTATGAATAAAAGACAATATATTCATACAGATTACAATAAGGAATATACAATGTGTAGAATTTGTAAATATATATATATATATATATATATATTTGTACAAAAGATGTGAAAGTAGAAAAAGTATACCTTTTTGATATATCTGGTATTATGATTTACTTGAATCTCTATATCTGTGTCAAACTAAGACTACTTTGATACCCAGGCTTCTTATCAAGGCTGAAATGTGTTGTTTGGTCCCTCTTAATAGGTTGAGAATTCTAACACAATAATGAGCACCTGTGAGAGGGTCAGAGTTGATGCAAATGTTTTGGAGAGAACAGACATTCTTTATTTCTTTTTTAATTTCTTTTTAGGTTTTTGCAAGGCAAGGGAGTCAAGTGGCTTGCCCAAGGCCACACAGCTAGGTAATTATTAAGTGTCTGAGGCTGGATTTGAACGTAGGTACTCCTGACTTCAGGGCCAGTGCTCTATCCATTATGCCACCTAGCCATCCCATTTCTTTCTTTGATAGAGAAGCTCTGGGTTCCAAATTCTCCTTGAGACTGAAATTGGGTAGGAGAAACAAAAAGATTGCTGTGAACAAGTAGAGTAACTCAGCTTTTCATTATATCCATAATTTTCAAAAATACTCCCATGAGATTTTGGGGAATTGAATATGAATTAGACCTGTATCTTTATTGTGTAACATCTCATCTTGCTCCTATTTAAAAAGATCATTAATTTTTGTTTATTTTAACATTCTATGTTAACATTCTAACACTTAATTTGGTAAATGATGGGTTATGGACCAAATATGACCCACAGCTTGATTTTATGTGGTCTGTGAACTAAGAAGGGCTATAAAAATCATGATGGTTGGAGTTTGCTGATCCCTGATCTAACCTATAGCTTAACTATCCACTTGAATACTCACAGTTCATTATTAGTTATTGTATTTTTTGTAACCTGTATTTAGCGGGAAGGGACAAAGTCAGTGTACATAAGCTTGAAAGTATCCTTTCCACCTTAAGAGAGAACTGACAGTAAAGTGTATGTTTGTTCTAAGCCAACTGTATAACTGAAAATATCAATATTTATGGAAAGGGATTTAATTTTTACCTAAGGCTAGTACTCTGAAAACTTCTGAGTATTTTTTGCTTGTTTTTGTTTGTTTGTTTGTTTTTATGGGGAGCAGATAGGTATTTGCCCCTGATACTCTGAGGAAAACACAGAGGCCAGTCTCTTGGTCTCTTATTCTGTTCACCTCAAGGCAAGAATCACAATCTTCCATGGAGAGGATTGGAAAAGATTCCAGAGAAAGATAGTAAGACTTCCCCTTCAAGATGCCTATCTATATGTTTAGATATTCCATTTGGATATAAATAAACAGTGTTGTCATCTTATATAATTGCTTCTTATAATTTCAGGGATACCCGGATTTTGAAATAAATACCGTCCCTAAACAAAACCTTTAGTGGGGCGGCTAGGTGCCGCAGTGGATAGGACACTGGTCCTGGAGTCAGGAGTACCTGGGTTCAAATTTAGCCTCAGATACTTAATAATTACCTAGCTGTGTGACCTTGGGCAAGCCACTTAACCCCATTTGCCTTGCAGAAACCTAAAAAAAGATCCCAAAGACTTTAGGGTATCCCCAAATCAGTAACTTCTTAGTTTAGCTAAAATATACTCTATTATTAGACTTTGACAATCTAGTAACTTAGTTATTATTTTCTTGTCTTATTCTCCTGTAATTAAATATTTGTTCTATAGGAGCTAGATGGAACACTGTATAGAGCACTAGCCTTGGAATCAGGACAGGAGTTTGAATCTATCCTCAGACATTTACTAGCTGTGTGACCTTGGGCAAGTCATTTAAACCTGACTGCCTCAAATCCAGTGCCATTTCCAGTTGTCCTGATTCATGTCTGGCAACTGGACCCAGATGGCTCTGGAGGAGAAAGTGAGGCTGGTGACTTAGCCCAGCTCCCCTTCGCTCAAGTTCAATTCACATGCTTGTCAGGGCAACACCTCCCTGATGTCATGGTGTTCTTTGAGAATGAAGGACAAGGATTAATCAATTAATTAATTAATTGATTTTTTCTAGAATTCAAGTTTCTACTAATTGGACATCCTGACTAAGCTCTCCTTACATTTGGGAACCCCAAACTCCCAGTAAATTGGTATCTTAGAGTGGATGTCAGACTTTGCTGAGAGCCCACCTCGTTTATACCTCCCTCTAACACTTTCAGTTTAAGATTGTCTTTTGATCCTTTTTAAGAAATTGGACCTTTAACTGATCTAAATACATTAATCTCATAGGACTATTTTTAAACTCCTGTATGTCCATTCCTCAAACAATGAACTTCCCCAGTCATATCATTTTATTCTGAGCAACTGACCTTTCCCCCCATACTGGATTTTCTTTGACATTAAGTCCTTCTCTTCCCTGTGCTTCTACTGCTCTAGGAACCACACAGTCCTGATTCCAGAGTAAACTCAGTTTAGCAGTTCCTAAATTGACTGGTAATTGACTTTCCCACTGAAGAACTTGAAGTTTGAAATTCATACCAGACCATGGTACTTAAATAATAAAATACTAATAATAATGTTGATAATAATATCAATAATAATAATAAATAACTGCTAGCATTTTTATGGTACTTTAAAATAGCAAAGTTATTTTTCTCATAACCATACTGGGACACAGGTGCTTTGATTAGCCTCATCTTATAAACTAGGAAACACACTGAAAGAGGTAAATGACTGGTTCAGCTTGACATAGCTGTTAAATTTTTTGTGGCAAGATTTAAATTCATATATTCCCAACTTCTGGTTCTGAGTTCTATCCTTTGCATCACCTAACTGCTTCTATTTTAGGTGTCTAAAAATACAGTGCTCACTACATTTTTTAGTTAATAGTGTTTTTAAATTCCTGGAAAGATAATTTTCAACATTCATTTTTTTGTTAGATTATTGAGTTCCAATTTTTTCTCCTTTCCTTTCTCCTTTTCCAATAGAGAAAGTAATTTGATATTTTGTATATGTATACATATACAATATTGTTAAACAAATTTCCATATTAGTCATATTGTGGAAGATGAATTAGAACAAAGGGGAAAAATAAGAAAGAAAAAATTTTAAAAAGTGAAAATAGTATACTTTGATCTTCCTTCTCACTCTATAGTTTTTCCTCTGGATGTGGATGGTATTTTCCATTACAATTCTTTAATTACTTACTCTGTTGCTGAGAAGAGCTACATTTATCATAGTTGATCATCACACAATCTTACATGTTAATGTGTACAATGTGCTCCTGGTTCTGCTCATTTCCCTTAGCATCAGTCCATGTAAATCTTTTCAGGTTTTTCTGAAATCTTCCTGTTCATTATTTCTTATAGAACAATAGTATTCAATTTCATTCATATACTTCAATTTGCTCAACCATTCCCCAATTGATGAGTATCCCTTCACTTTCCAATTCTTCATTATCACAACAAGTTGCTATAAATATTCTTATACAACTATGTCTCCTTTTACAGCCAATTTTTGGTCAAAAGTTATGAGCTAATCAGCTCTGTAGCTTAATTCAGGAGAGCAGTTTATTAGTCACAGTTCTGAAAACTGAACAAATTCTGTCCATGGTCTAGAAAAATTAACCCTTTATCTGTCCAAGAATCTGTGCTTTTAACCCAGTGATGGTGGTGACCTTATTTTCCCATAAATGCCATTTGTTCAATCAAATAAGACTCATCAAACTCTTGATTATATCTCTTTCCTATAGCCATATTTCACTTTATAATTTACTTATATTTTCCTGGTTCCTCATTTTAAATCAGACTTTTCCTAACTGGGAAGACAAAAGGACAGGGCAAAAGTTAGCTCTTCAAAACTTAGTTTTCTTATATAGACTGACTTTTACAATACTTTTTTTGGTAAAATGAGTCCTCTTTTTAAAAATAATATGATATATTTTGATAAAATATATCACTATTTAAAATGCTGCATAAAAACTAGGTAATGACAAAGGAAAACCTGTTTCTTAAAGAGACTAGGATTCTTAAATATGATTTATGTATTATTTTAGAATCACACTGGGTTTCTTTGGTCACACATATCTGGAGACTTAACAGAAGACAATAGGAATATTAAATCAAATGCGTAATAATTTGCTTTTTCCCCTCCAGAAGACATGATTTACATAAAAGAGGTAAAGCTGTTTAGCAAAATGTGGTTGTGTTTATTGCTTTCTTCAATGATATATATGCTATTTTAATTTATAGTTTATGCAATGAAATTCATGAAAACTATTGCTAAGTTGCCCCAGCAACCTTAACTATGCCTACAAAAAATAAACATCATGAAAGCATGGAGTGAGGTAGGGTGATAGAGCAGTTTTATATTGGGATAGAATAATAGGAAGCATTCAATAGGCAGATTTAATATGAAAGGAAAAGTAAAGAAGGAAAAGCTAAGACTGCAGAAGGTTAAGACTAGCCTCCTTTTCATAATAAACATTAATAATAGAAATCCCACCTGTAGGCCAAATCATTCCACTCTGAATGTGGTCGGTGTGACACCCAGCCATTACCTCTGATACTGTCTTGGATAACATATGAATAGCTATTTTAATCATATTTTTAACAGCACAACATTCATTGTGTGAACAATTTAGGATGTTCATCAATATAGAATGTTTTCACATTTTTGAAAAACAAAAGAAAAAAGGTATAATGTATGTATACGTATATGTGTATCATTCATATACACATACATACATACACAGAAAACTACCATCACCACCTATAGAAAGCAGGCAGATATAGTAGGATACGAGAAGGCATAATTGCATGCTTTGATATTTATGATGAAAGACCTGAGCTGAAAGAAAAATGACAAAAATGCTATCTTAGCCCTTTATGAAACAAAGAAAACCTGAAGGTCGTGCAATAGTAATTTTCATCATTCCTTCCAAAGCCTTGGCAAGCTTTGAAAATTCATATGTAATAGCAGCTAGATTTTCTAAGTGAAAATACTTTGAAATCATCTTGGGATACATAGTCTATAAAAGAAACCTTCATTTTTCAACCATAAGGAAAGTGAAATTATATTACAGAGCATTAAATTGACTCCATTTTAAATTGTTGTATTGTCTTAGCTGCAGAAAATCTTGCAATGCTTCTTAAATTTTTTTTTAAGAAGGAACATTTGATTTAAAAATCAAGGGCCACTTTCTCCAAGTAAGATTTATTTGCTTCACAAGTATGAATATATTCAACTAAATATCCTGAAAGATGTTTACAAATAGAATTATTTAACATAGAATCATAACTCAAGTATCTTGAAAAATATTTGAACAAAAAAATTCCATTAGAGAAGATACTCAGAATATATAAATGTCATGTTATGCTTTGTGATTCAAAGTAAAATATAATGAGAAAGGTTTCAAAATATTTTTAAAAGATGCTTAATGTTTATCACATTGAACTGATTTTCAAAAGAGATGGAATTTTTTTACTTTCTAGTAAGCCTCTCTCTCTCTCTCTCTCTCTCTCTCTCTCTTGTTTCATGCATTTTCATTGAAAAATGTTGTGCTCTTTTTCCCCAGCCTATTTTACTATTTTGACCAGAATTTAGTTCCAATATGCCTACCAACCTTGTGTTGTCCAATTAGAGCAAAATGCAAATAAAGTGATCTCATGGAACAAAAGATCTAATTAACTGGGAGAGCTCAATCTGGATGTCTGACTAAAACAATGCTTCACTTAGAGAGAGACAGTCTTAACTCTCTCTTTTGTTCCTTTTAATCTCATTCTCTATATATGCTTGGTTTTTCCTTGTTCATTCTCTCTCAGCAGGACTACTTGCTCTTTGTCTGGAATTCATTCAGAATTACATAGAAAGTAAAAATAAATCAGTAATTTCTTATTTTATTTCTTTACTCCTGTTCTGTCAAACTTCCTTCCTCAATGTAGATTGCTATTATCTAGAAACAAATCGGATATTTTTTTAAAAATAGAGTTCTGTTGGGAACATAAGGAGAATTTGTGGGGATAAGGACAAATTATTCTCACTTTCCTGAAGACTGCTTTGTGAAGGGGTCCAAAACATCTGGACAGTATACTGACTTCCCTGAAACATCTGTTTTCTTTTGTCCATTATTCTTATAAAAGTGCCATACTTAAGACTCAGTTTTCTAAAAAGTTCTTTCCCTCTACTCTTGCATGGATATTTGACTTTTTATTATAATTTCTTTCAGGAGGTGCATATTTTTTAAAAGAAAAGTTAAAAATAGTTAAATTCACCTGAGGTATCACCTGTTTCAAAATGCAGAAATAGATACTCTTAGTAAGGCACTGAAAGTCACTTACTCTAGATTGAACAACTGTCTACAATAAAATAATTTTAAAACTGCCAAGTAGAGAAACATGTGCTATAGTATTAAGAATCAAGCAGGAAGCTAAATCTTTAAATTCACTGGCATTTTGTAACCCTAAAGGAAATATTTCTGAGGCCAGCTCTACACAATGACAAAACAAGTCGATTAGATCAATTCAGTTAAACTACTGGTCATTTCAGTGAAAAAAAAAATCAATCAAGCCAGTTAGCTAAGGTTGTGCCTACATGACAACTCAAAAATATTTTGGAAATGAAAGAAAAAAAATGATTTTGTACTAGTTCAGGGGTACACAACGTTTTTGCCATTAGGATGCCTAAATGAGATTGATCAGTTTTCCTTCCTCTGGGATAGGTTTTTGTTCTTGCTTTTGATTAGTTTAGTAGCTGAGTTTTGAAAAGGGAATTGACAGCTATATAAATATAGTAATTGAACTTAAACTGCTTGGACCATTCCTTAGGCTTCATAACTGTCTCAAAAATCTGAAAAGAAGCTTCCTGCATTCTAAATCCAGTTTGTATTTACAGATAATTTCACCTGGTTCCCTTTCAAACACCCTCCATTCCAGGCAAACTTACGCCCTTACTGTTCCAATTACCTGAAATTCCATCTCTTGCCTCTATGCTATCAACAAGCATTAGTGAGGACCTACTTTGTGCCAGTCCCTCTGCTAGGTATTGAAAATACCAAAGCACAGCTAAAACAATCTCTGCCTCAAAGATCTTACCTTCTACAATCTGCTTAACACAGCCTTTCTTACTATCAAGACTGGAATACTCATCCTTTTCACCTATGCCTCTTGGAATCCTTTGACCACTTTAAAGTTCAAATCAATTATCATCTCCTATCATAGAGGAAAATTTGCCTTTATTCTATTTGTTAGTGCTGCAACTCTCCTCCTATTGCCCCCAGTGCTTTAATATAGAATGTTCAACTATCTATGCATACACAGTTGGTCTCCATTATTGAATATAAGCTCTCTGAGCAGAGGACCTGTTTTAATTTTTTTCCTTTGAATACTTAACCTTTAGGACCATAGCTGTTATTTAGTAAATACTTAATGAATATATGAATTGACTTTTTTACATGATAATTTACCCACAGCATTGTTGCCTTACCAAGAGAATAGTTACATTAATGTAGGGAAAGGCATCCCACAAAATGCTTGCCCAAAATATGGAAGCTAGTGACTATCAGTAATGCTTAGATTTATTGGTTCATCAATGAGTTGGTTCAATATCAACCTAATGATCACAATTTCTAGCAACAATAAGGGCTATAATACGTATCTTACACAAGGTTTGCAAAAATAGCAAATGTTACTAGTTTGATGCACAGAGCAACCATAAGAAGTTACTATTTTTTATTCTCACTTTACAGATGAAGAAACTAAGTTTCAGAGAATTTAAGTGACTTCTTCAGGGTCACAGAGCTGATAAGTATGTGAGGAAGGATTTGAACTGACTAAAAGTATCATGGATATGAACCAAACTTTCAGCTAATTCTTGAATGTAAAAGTTCCCTCTACCAATGTATTCAGCATGTTCTTAGCAACTTGCAGCCTTCAAAATGTTGCTTAGAGAATTGAGTGCTTGTGATTTGATCTTATTAATATTTCCCTAATAAAATTTCTCTCTTCAACTAAACCCAAAACAATTGTGATCAGACAATTGTAGAGCACAAGAAGACAATTCTGGGCGCATTATTGTTCATTTTAATAACACTTTTTAAAGGGCAATGGGAGCATCATCACATCAGATTGCTTATATTGAATTTAGATTACAACAAAATCTTCTCAAACTTTTTGAAAAGCAAACTCTGATCTACCTCCAACTCTCTTACCTGTTTCTACCCCAAGATATCAGATATGAATGTAACAACTAATGTTTGTTGAACTTATTTAAATCACAGTCAAATAACTGTTGAATACATCTGACTCTATAATATATTTAAGATATATTCTTTATTTTTCTTTATATCAGATTAATATTTATGATGCTTCATATTTCAAATTGTCTCCTTTTCATTTAAAATTTTTTCCTAAACTTACTCACTTTTGGGAAAGTTTTTCATTAAGTAAAGTGAAATCATGATGAGCTCTTTTCCCTCAAAAACAAATATCATTGTTGAATGAGAACTCAGTATCTGAATATGTATCTGCTGTTATTCTGTTCTGCTATTCAATAGATCTTTAGATTCTGTGCTAAGGGGGAACTAAGCCACTATGCTCTGAACCTCAGGGTCTATGACTTCTACATTTCATCCTGGGCATTTTCTGTCCTTCTTCCACCCTATTTATTGTTCCATTCACCATCCTTGTGACTTCCTTAACCATAACATCCCATCCTGGCAACCATTACCCTACATGTATGCCATCTTTCTCATTATACTTCAAAATTCTTGGGGGGCAAGTATTAGTTTACCTTTTTATCTTTTGTATACTTAGCAGTGCTTAATAGATGCTGTCTCATTTATTCATTTACCTATTTGCTGACTCATTTATTTATCTGTGTGATGTTATATTTAGGGTAAAATTGGATTTTTTTTCATTTTTTTCCAGTAGACAACTACCTATCTTTATGATAATAGAAGCTTATTTAACATTTTATTTTATGTTAATTTATTTTTAATTGATATACATGTTATGAAGGTTTTAAACAGTCATCCATATGCATATGTATATTTTTAAGTTAAACCCCTCCCCTCAGTGGCAGTCAGGTTAATACTGTATATACACATTTGTGTTAAGCATGTTTAACAGATTAGTCATTTTCAGTAGGAGAAATTAGGATTAAGGGAAAGAAAAAAAGATTTTAAAAAATTGAATGTAGTGTTCATCAGATTCTCAAGGATTTTGTTTTGTTTTGGGTAGAGATAGCATTGTCCTCTGGGTGGGGATAACACTGTTCACAGCCAGTCTATTAGGGTTGTCCCAGTTCTCTGAATAGCCAAGTGTAATTGCATCCATCAGGGTTGATCATCTCACAATATTGTTGTTAATGTGGACATCCTTCTCTTGGTTCTGCTCCCTTTGCTCAGCATCAGATCCTATAAGTCATTCCATGTTTATCTAGAGTCTGACCATTTATAGTTTCTTATAGAACCATACATAGTATTCCATAGTATTCTACCATAACTTGTTTAACTATTCCCCAATTGATAGACATTCCTTCAATTTCTAATTCTTTGTCACTATAAAAAGAGCTGGAGTGTTTTTCATGTTTTCTTCTGGATATAGACCTAAAATTGCAAAGGGTAGGAACAGTTTTACTGTTCTTTGGGCATAGTTCCATATTGTTCTCCAGAATGATCAGATCACTTCACAACTCTACCAGCAATGCATTAATGTTCCAGTCCACCCACAATCTTGCCAACATTGATCATTTTCTCTTTTTGTCATCTTAACCAATCTGGTAGGTGTGGGATAATACTTCACAGTTGTAATTTGTATTTCTCTAATCAATGATTTAGAGCATTTTCCATATGATTATATATAAATTTAATTTCTTCATTTGAAAACTCTCTATTCATATCATTTAACCTTTTATCAATTGGGGAATGACTTACAACCTTATAAATTTGAAGTTTCATATATATATATATATATATATATATATATATATATATATATATTTTAGAAGATGAGATCTTTGTCACTCCTAGTTGTGAAGATTGTTTTCCAGCTTTCTGCTTTCCTTATAATTTTGGCAGCACTGGGTTTATTATTAAAAGCTTTTAAAATTTAATATAGTCAAAATCATTCAGTTCAAAGATTATAATGTACTCTATTACTTATTTGGTCATAAATTACTCCCCTTTTCATAGTTCTGATAGAATATTTATTAGTCTATTAATTTACCTATGATGTCACCCTTTATGTCTAAATCCAGCACCCATTTTGACCTTATTTTGGTATAGGAAGTGAGATGTGGATCTATACCAATATTTTTTGCCATATTATATTCCAGTTTTACCAGGATTTTTGTCAAATAGTGAGTTCTTATTCCAGAAGTATTACCTTTGTTTTTTCCAAATAGTAGATTGCTGTTGTCATTTACTGTAACTTCTTTTGAGCCTATCCTAATCCACTGATCCATTACTCTGTGGATGTCTATCTTAACCAGTACCAGGCAGTTTTGATGACTACTGCTTTATAATACAGTTTTAGTTGAATTAGGCCACCTTCTTTTACATTTTTTTCCATCAGTTCCCTCACTATTCTTGACCTTTTGCTGCTCCAGCTGAATTTTGTTACTATTTTTCCTAGATCAGGAAAATAATTATGTGGTAGTTTGACTGGTATGGCATTGGATAATTAATTTAATTTGGATGTAATTGTCTTCATTATTTTATTAGCTTGACCTAAATATGAGCAATTGATATTTTTCCAGTTATTTAGATCAGACTTCGTTTGGGTGAGAAGTACTTTATTGTTGTATTCAAACAGTTTCTCAGTTTGTCTTGGGAGGTAGATTCCCAAGTATTTAATGTTGTTTACAGTTACTTTAAATGGAATTTCTCTTTCTATCTCTTACTCTTGGGCTTTGTTGCTTATATATAGAAATGATGATTTATGTGGGTTTATATTATATCCTCATATTTTGCTGAATTTATTTATTGTTTCAAGGGGTTTTTAGATGATTTTCTTAGGTTATCTAAGTATACCATCATATCATCTGTAAAGAGAAAAAGCTTTGCTTCCTTTTTCCCAATTCTGATTCCTTCAATTACTTTTTCTTCTCTTTTGCTGTAGCTAACATTTATAAAATTCTATTGAATAGTAATGATGATAATGGGGATCCTTGTTTCACCCCTGATCCTATTGGAAATGCTCTGAGTTTATACAATTACATATAATATTTGTTGATAGTTTAGATAGATATTACTTATTTATTATTTTAAGGAAAACTCATTTTATTCCTAAACTTTCTAGTGTTTTTAATAGGAATGGATGTTGTATTTTATCAAATGATTTTTCAGCATCTATTGAGATAATTTTATGTTTTCTATTGGTTTTGCAATTGATACATTCAATTATGTTCAGTGTTTTCCTAATATTGAACCATCCCTGCCTGCCTAGTATAAATCCTATCTGATTATGATGTATTATCCTAGTAATAACTTGCTGTCATTGATAAAATTTTATTTAAGGTTTTTGCATCAATGTTCATTAGGGATCAATCATTAGGTAGATTTATTTAACACTTTATAAAATCTATTATATATGTTTTCTCATTTGAGTCTCACAATGACTTTGCAAAGTAGGGTCTAGAGTTGTATTATCCCTGTCTTGTAAGCAAGGAATTTGAGTCTCCGAAAGGTGTCATGGATTCCATTGGTCCATCAGTATTAAATAATAAGGTAGGATTTGAATGCCAGTTTATCTGATTCAAATACAGCATTCTATTTGTTTTATCATATCATATCTCATATAACAACTATTCTAATTATTGAAATCAAGCTCTGATACACAGAACTGATGGTTTGTTGTCTATGTTTACCAGCTAGCATTTCTTTTTTTACATGGAAATAGACTTCATCTTTAATCTTGGCCAACCACACATATACATTAATACTCACGCAACTCAAAGGGCTCACATTCTAAAGTGGGAGACAACATATAAATAACTATGTACAACAAGATATATATAAGACATAAAGGAAAGATAATCTCAGAGTAATGGTACTAGGATCTCTGTAAGGTGGAAGGTATCCTGTTGAAAATGTGATTTGAGTGGTATTTTGAATATAACCATGAGTTGGAGGTGAGCAGGGAGAATGATAGACATGGGAAACAATCAGTTTAAACTGATGTCACCTTTATGGCCTTGAGAAATGTCTTGACCTTCCAAGTAGTTTCTGATTAATGCTTTCATAGAAAAGAATAAAGGATAACAAGAAGACTAATGTAAAAAGAATCAGGTTTGTAAAGGATTTGGTGTCAAAAAAGATGATTTTATATTTGATCCTGATTACAATAGGGAGCCATTGGAGTTTATTAAGTGAAGACTGTTGATATGACCAAAACCAAGCTGCACAAAGTCAGTTTGGCATATGAATGCAAGATGGATTTAAGTGAGGAGAAATTTGAGGCAGGGTAGATATATTAAAAGGCTATTGTAAAATTCCAGGTAGGAAGCAATGAGTCTTGGGGTCAGACCCATCATGGCAGAGTGAAGAAGACAGGAAATCCCAACAGCTCTCCTCCAGACAAGTCCAAATACCTCTAAATAACATCTCTAATTAAAGTTTAGTGTCAGAACCTATAGAAAGACTTGGAAGACAACTTGGAAGATCCATGGGAAAGGTATATTACACAAGGGTTAGAAAAGGTAGCAGTGTAATCCAGGCCATGCTGGTCACTGGAACAAACCAACTCCAGCTATACAGGAAGAACCCATGGGATATCTGGTCTCTGGAGGTGCCTGGGTCCCTGAGAGTGCCCAGTCCATGGTAGTGGGGGCAGTTTCCATACCTCTCAGCCCATAGATTTCCAAGGACAAATTGAAAGGTCAGTGGGAAAACCCTGCTACACCAGAGTGAAAGCAGAGCCCAGCCCAGTGAAGGCCTAAGCACAGCCCCAAGTGCAGCCCCATTCCCAGGAACCAGGACTGCTTTTGCCATTTAACCTAAACTGATTTTTAAGATGCTATTTTCTTCAGTACTTTTTTGTAATTTCTTCACTAAGCTTCTGACTGGCTTTCATAATTTTCCTGTGTGGCTCTCATTTCTCTTCCCAATTTTTCCTCTAACTTCATTACTTGATTTTCAAATTATTTTCTGAGTTCTTCCATAGTCTAAGATCAATTCATATTTTTCTTGGAGGTGTTGGATACTGAAGCTTTGACTTTGTTATCTTCTGACTGTGTATTTTGATCCTCCATGGGACCAAAGTAATTCTCTATGATCAGATTTTTTTTTCTTCTGTTGTTTTTTCATTTTCCAAGTCTATGACTTGATTTTAAGTCTTTCTTAAAGTGGGTTCTGCTACCAGGTTGGAAGATGAACTTTCCCAACCTTTTAAGGGTTTTTTGTGGTTGTTTTCAGGATACCCCTTAGGGTAGGCACTGACAACTCTCCTAACCTGTGCTCTGCACTGTGGATGACCACAAGCATTCCCCTCTGCCCTGGAGCTGTGAGGAGGATCCTTGCTCTACTATGGTAATAAAACTCCTTTGCCTGAGACAGGGCCCCAGACTGAGCCCTGGATCTGAGAATGGGCAAAGCAACAGAGTCCTATCTCAGAGATAGCAATCATTCTAAAATGATTCCCACATCAGTAGCCAGTTATTTCCTGCCTAGTCAAATTAATTTTTGTTATTTTTTGTGCTTCCAACTCTGATGAAAAATGTACTGACTTAAGGTTTCTGAGTAATCTATAGATACTTGATATCTTTCATGTTATTTCCAAAACTTAGTTTTTTGCCATCTTTTTCCATTTGCTTTAATTGTCTAAAATAAAGGTAGATATTAAGGTAGTTCAAAAAAAACTTATCAGGGCAGCTAGGTGGCATAGTTGATAGAGCACTGGACCTGGAGTCAAGAGAACCTGAGTTCAAATCCAGCCTCTGACACATAATAATTACCTAGCTGTGTGACCCTGGGCAAGTCACGACCCCATTGTCTTGCAAAAACCAAAAAAAGAAATCTTATTAAAACTTCATATAATTTATTTACTTAGAAAAATCCTATCAACAAACTTTGAAATATCTCTCACACTTACCTTATCCTCAGTTTCCTTTGTATCTGCTTTGAGTTGTTTCTTTTGCACAATGTTACCTGATGTTTCTCTCATTGTGATGTAAACTTTTTGAAGGCAGGGAAGACTCTGCTTTTGTTTTGTTATTGCCAGTGCCTAACAGAGAACTTGGCATATAATAAATGCTTACTAAATTTCTGTTTGATTTATTGACTCTTTTCATGGTGGTCTTTGCTTTTTTAAATTATTGTAAAAATATTTAATGAGGGTTTTTTCTCCTATGTTATAATTCAAATTACAAGAGAACCAAAAAAGTAAAAGAAAGAACTTCAGTAAAAAATACTAAGCTCCCAAAGCATTTCTGATAAGAAAAAGTTTGGTTTATTTAGTGGAAATTTCTATAATTTCTCCCCTTTTAATTCTGAAATTAAAAAAACAAACATTTCCATAACACAGTAAACTAGAAAAATAGGATGATTGTACATAAAAATGCTAATCTATTATGTGCAACTTGCTATTCTTTTTAAATATATAACAAAGTTATCATGTTACTTTTTTTCTTTTTTTTCTTTTTTCATTCCCACCCCTCATCCTAGAATTGGCTATATGCTCATCATGAGTCTTACAATGCTGGATGACCAAAGTTGATATAGAATTTCATTTCTTGTTGCCTTGGGGCACACAATGGCATCAAGTAATTGATTTCTCTCTAAGGAGAATATATGAACCATCTTTCCCTTTAAAGACAAGTTCTTTATCTCATCTTATGAAGTAAATGGTAGAAATGGATTTCAGTCTTGTTAGATCAAAACTTTATACTAAGTATGTAAGCACACAAGTTTATTGCTCATATTCTAAGAATTGTATAAGTCTTACTAGACTACATAGGACTGAGGATGATTTATTATTATTTTCCAGGTTCATTGGACATCATGGCTTACATTATTGAATAATGTATCGTCTGCTGATCTAGTAACCAATCTCCATCCTTAGTTGAAGTGCTTCACAGAATATAGCACAGTCTATCTTGGTTCTATGCACAATGACTTTCCAACTTGGTAGAACCTGCAATATTCTGATTTGGTGTTTGAGAAACCCAAGTAACCTATAGGCTGTGAAAGTCATCTGGCTGAATGAGGCGTTTAATAAAAGCTTTTTGGATGAATGAATATGAAAGCAGAATATAGAAAGATGGCATCAGTCGAATGAGCTGTCTAGTAAAGGAATGTTTTTCAGGTTTCTGGGTAGGTTTCAGTCTTCTGAAATAAAAGCAAAATGGTATATCATCTCTGTAAGGCAACTTAAGAATCCTTGATATGATGCAACAATGAATCCATGAAGAAGATGTTATGAGCCCATTTGGTAATTGATTGGAGCTTATTATTGATATATTATAGCATACTATCTTTACTTTGTCTTAATCAGGTGAGAAAATATCATCTGCTTTCCTTAAACTGTTGGGTACAATTTTTTCTTTTAAAAGCTGTAGTGAATTAAATAGAGTAGAAATTCGATTACATTTAAAATGATTTTTTTCCAAATATATATTTACTTACTATATGACTGTTAAATTTAGAGATCTATCTATATTAGAAATGTTGACTTTTGAAAGAATATTTGTCTCATTGATTTTCACAAAACTAGTAGTGAATAAGAGAATATTATTATGAAAATCCTTTTATAACTTGTACAAGTGTTTTTTATCAAAAGAAATATGTCTCTCATATTTAAGTAACTTTTCACTTATAACTTCCATTTATAGATATACTAGATTTCATTTACAATTGTAATATTTTTTAAATAGCTTAAAAAATAGAACCTGATAAATTACTAGTCTCCTACTAGATTTTAATTAAGATATTGTACTAATGAATGTGAGGTGGAGATGATTCATTTCTTTTAAAAGTATCCTTATTCAGGCTGAAGAGTAGAGAGGAATAATTTTGAAACCTTTGTAATAATAGATAATATGACAGAATAAAATAATCTAGTAACTACAATTGGTAACTGAGTAAAAATCCTGAATTGTGCATAGATTATATGAGAGAGATCATGTTATCATGTTACTTGGTTTTCTGTGGTTTAGTTTTTGGTAACTATAGGATGGAATATGCTATTTACATATTTCATAAAGATCTTTGAGATAGAGATTGAAATTTTTCAAGAGTATTTTTTTGAGATTTCACATTTCATTCACAGATATATACAGGTCAGATGCTTTCAGAGGAGTACTCTATTCTTTGTTCATCAAAAACTTTGAAAACTGCTTTTACCATATTCAGGAACAAGTCAAATTCCACTATAGTATATTATAAAAACATCTAAATTATTTTGTCAAGTCATATACATATATATATGTGTATATATATATACATATATATATGTGTATATATACATATATATATATATGTGTATATATATATATATATATATATATATATATATATATATATATATATATAATTTTCAAGGCAATGGGGTTAAGTGTCTCGCCCAAGGTCGTACAGCTAGGTAATTATTAAGTGTCTGAGACAGGATTTGAATTCAGTTCCTCCTGACTCCAGGGCCAGTGCTATCCACTGCATCACCTAGCTGCCCCAAGTTATATATTTTTGTTGAATTGGATTTTCCTTGAAAAACAAAAGAGATTACTAGGTGGATCTTAGAAATCATTTAGTCAAACAAACGGTTTGCCTCACTCTGTTATAATACTTTTACTAAAAATGTTTTTAAATCATTACTTTTAAATGAAATATAATATGAATAATAGGGGGAGCTCAATATTTAAAGAAACCCTGTGGTTCATACATTTGTAATGCAAAAAAAATTCATCTTGTAATATCTCCTTACCATGTAATCTGTTCTCCAGGTCTCATCTTCCTCTCCTTCTCAGAAGAATATTAATCTCTTCCATGGGTCTTCTGACCCAGAAATGTAAGTTCTTACCTTAACTTTCCTAGTCCAGATTTCTTTTTTGACTTCCTGGTGGTCTCCTCACTCTGCCCCCCAGTACATTCCACTTTACTACTATCTTTGTACTTTCCATTTAGAATCTAAACTCATTGAAAGCAGGGAATATTTTACATTTTTACCTACTTCTCAGTACCATGCTTTGTACAGAGTAAGTTGAAACATATATGAAAAAATAAATGTTTCATGTATCTATCTTTCTAATTGCTACTCAAGTAAACTGGTTTTCAAGATTAGTTATCACATTTTAAAGATATTGATATTCAGTTTAAATTAACAGACTCCTAAAATATCCTTACAAGGTACAAATCACTTTGGAAGGCAACTGGATATAAAAAGACAAAAACTAAAATGTTCCTATCATTGAACGCTTATTATTATGAACAGGGGTGTGTGGGAGGGTGAGTTGTACATTTGGGGAGGCATAGAATAATAGGATGTATGCAAATAAGTATAATTTAAATTAAGAGTAAAGAAGCATTAAAATAATTAGGAAAATCATAGAATCAGGGAAGGAAATAGGTCCTCAAGCTGATCCAGAAAGAAGACAAATATTTTTTCTCTTTTTTTAAATTTTATTTTCCCAATTACATGCTATGAAAATTTTTCAACATTCATTCACTTGCATATTTATGATATACAATTTTCTACTACCCTCCCTATCCACCCATCTCCCCTTTAGAGTGAACAGTCTAGTAAAATTTGTACAAATACATCTGTGCTTGATATGTTTATATATAAGGCATTTTGTATATGAGGAATTGGAACTAAGGGAAAAGAAGAAAATTGTAGTATAGGAAGGAAAAAACATGAGGCCTTTTTAAAAATGTTAATATAGTGTCCATAGAAGACAAATATTCAGAGATGCATTGATAATAAATGAATATGAATGAATGAATGAAAAAGCATTTATTAGGTGCTTACTACATGCTTAGCACTGAGAATACCAATACACACATGTAAAACAATCCTGATCTCAACAAGTTTACATTCTAATTGGGGAAGACAATGCAAAAATAGCCATCATAGAACTTTAAAGTTTGAAAAAGCTTTAAACATACTGCTCCTTTGACTTCACAACAGCTCCTGTTTTTCTCAGATGTTTTTGTCCCCATTTTATAAATAAAGAAGGTGAGGGTTCAGGTAGTTTTAAGTGACTTGTCTATTTCAATCAAATCAACTTTTCTTACTCTATGTCCAACCCTGAGAAGAGATGACATTCCAGGCAAGATTGAATGAATGCACAGTGATGAGAAGAACTTGGGAAAAGTCTAGAAGTTCAGTTTGCTGAACATTCCTCAAAACTTGGTTAATTCAGGGGACTAGAGACTATTGACATTATTTCTTCAACATCTGAATACCTTTCCCCCCGATATATTTAATTAATTCTATTTTTGGTAACTGTTAGATTATCCTATGAGCATCTCATTTTATTTCATTATCAAATCTAAACTACTATGGTTCTGACTTGGATCTTAACACCAAACAAAAGAAAATATTCATAACAACATTTTTGATGATAACAAAGAACTAGAAACAAAATAGATGTGCATTAATTGGAGAATAATTAAACAAATTTGGGGTATATGAATGCAATGCTATTTTACTACACTGTAAAAAATGATAAATTTGAAAAATATGGAGAAACATGGAAAGACTTACTTTGCTTATATATTTCTGTTCCTTTCTGGTGGCCTCTCCAGACTCTGAACTTTTCTCTAACATACAACAACAATCTTCTCACTAATCAAGTTCACCCAGCTCCTGCAAGTCCCTTTCTCTGATTGGTTGGTCCCTTTAAGGAAAGTACATATGTTATCCATGTTCATTCCTTCATTCTTCTCCATATTTCTGATTCTCTGGGTTTTCTCCATCATGCTCTAATATTGGGGCCTCTTGTCCACTCCAGCCCTTATCTCTTTTCAATTTCCTTCTAGGTGTGGTCTTCCCTCACTAGAGTGTAAAGAGTTTTGGAGGTAGATTATCTTTCTGCTTCTATTTGCATTACCAGTACTTTTTTGTCAATACGTAATTAAGGCTCATTTCCTTGTCTTGGCAAGAACTGGTACAAAATGAATTAAGTTAATGAAAAAAAAAGAATTATAATCATAATAATGTAAATAGAATGAAAAATAATCATGACACAATAGAAAGTATAGGCTTCAAAATTATATAAAAACTAATATTGCTCTCCTTCTCCTTTGAATATTTAAGTGATCTAAGGATATGGAACACTGAAAATAATATCAGATTTTCCCAGTGTATTACTCAATTTTGCAAAATTTCTTTTTTTCTCTCTTCTTAAATTATTTTTTATTCAGAATGACTTTCTGTGAGAGACAAATGGGGGACATAATAGAAAATCTTGGTAATATAATAACAAAAGATCATTTTTTTAAAAAATAAGGTTTAAATGATGGGAGGAACCATATTGTAGAGTGTCACAAGTATAAAAAAAAGAAACTTTTCTTTTAAGCAATTGAAAACAGCAGAGTGACAAGACCAATATTTATCTGTGCATGATAAAAAATTTTTTCAACAACTTTGTGGATGATGGGTTAAGGAAAGAAAAAAATGGAAAAAAGAGGGAGATCAATTAGCAAGCTATTATTTAAAAAATCCATATAAGAGTATATAAGAACTTGACAAGGGCTTGAATTTGGGGAGATAATTATAAAGTAAAAGATAGGTAAGGGTCTCTGCCGTTTTTTATCTTTTTACTCACCAACAAGAACCACAGTCATTTAACAAGTAGTGAATAGTAGGCAGTGAATAAATACTTAGTGGAATACATTAAAGCTAGTCTAAACTCTCATTATATGAATTTGAAACCTCAACCTCAGAAAATGAATTGACTTGTCCAAAGTCACTCATCAGCAAATCTGGGACCAGTTATTTCAAATGACCACTATATGATGATACACTTCCCAATATATTGATTTAACCTGTACTAGCAGTTTGCTCATAGACTTTCTTATCATCAGGGCTAGAAGTTGATAACTAAGGTCGAAAAATTACTTGTTCAAGGTCACACACTAAACAGCAAAGGAAGAAAAAGAATCTAGCATCTTAATTCTGTCTAATCAGGAATAATTTAAGATGCTATGAAAAAATAATCTTAACCTAAATAAAAGAGATGTCTCTGAAGAGAAGTTGTGTTAGAGAAGAGTACTGGATTTGTAGGAGGAAGACTTGAATTCAAATACCAGAACTCCTATTTACTATCAGTATAAGCTTGGATCTCTCTGGGTCAGTTTCTTAAACCATAAAACAAGTGTACTGTCCTAGATGTTCCTTATGGTCTCTTTATGCTTCAAATCCTTGATCTTCAGCTGTTTGCTAATTATTTTTATAGTAGAGTATTGACTCTTTTAAAAGGTTCTAATATATAACTCAAGTAGTTATCAAAGAAATAGACTCTCACAAATTCATTGTCTAATGGAGAACTTTGAATCTGATGGCAGTAGACCAAAGCCTACATTTTGACTACTTATCATGCAGTTTTATATTGTTATTTGACAAACTATCCATAGAATAGGGAGGCATAGTCCTTCATAATCCCTAACTATACACTCGTTATGGACTCAACAAAACTTCTTCCATGGAATTCTTCAGAACAAAGGTTCTTCAAAATAACAAAAGGCAGCAAAGAAATAGGGTGATAAAAATAAGAGAATTCTATTGGAAGCTTGGAAAAGCATAGCCATGCATAAAATTTTTTCTAACAACTTTTCCTGGTTTGGCTTGGATTGACTGTCAGACACTAGTCTGTACATTGTCACTAGCTTCCCAATTTTTTTTTAATTGAACACAAATCCATGCACATATACAACACAACAAAATCCATTTGAAACATCAAAAAAATGGAGCGGAGCAATACTACTGAGAATTCTTGGTTGTTTACAAACTCAACATTCAAATGTTTTCATCAAAAGCTTATTCTGGGCAGTAAATGAAGTAATCTTTTTGGAAAGTAATAGGATTTTATTCTCATGAGATTCCCCTACTGAGAAGTGGCCACTTCCTTAAATCACTCAGTCAGGTATGATGTTACCTCGAGTCCCAATTGCCTGAAGCAAATAAATAATAAATGAAGATGGTATTTGAGTCTGAAACATCATCGGAGAGGTCAAGATCTCTCCTTTTTGTGAACTCTGTAAGATGTGTAGTGTGAAAACAAGAGCTAAAGGTTGAGAGCTTAACCATGAACTACACTTTGGCTTGTAAACTCAAAAGTGGCTACTAACCATGAACCAAACACATCATTGAAGTTCTTCTCTGCTTTTTTCTTCTTTATTTTTTTTTTCTTTTAGATTTTATGGTCTAAGTTCTGCTTTCACTCCAGGAGAGTGGAGAGTCAGAAAACACTGGGAAGAAAAGTTAGCATTCTTTCTGAGCACAAACCTGCTGCTAAGCTGGTATTTTGTATTGATTTTTCCTGAAGCCTGTAATCTTGAAAGCTTGTAACAGAGGATGAGGTAAATATCATTTTATTTGCTCAAATAGGTTTAGATTAGATTGAGATGAAAAACTAGGGACAGGCCAAATTAGGACTGAAAGCAGCAATTACAGATTATTGTTTCCAGCAGTAACTAGAATAGGTTATTTCACTGATAAAAAGGCTTGTTGAAAGAAAGAATCAGTGATTTTCTTTTGCTTTTTCAGAAGAAAAAGTGAAGACGCAAGTAAAAGAGGAAAATATAAACTGAAATCTCAAATATGGTTTTCTAAATGTGCAAGTAATCCATCTTCTTCTGAAACTAACCTGTTATGTATTCAAATGGATTTACATGACCTCACTATATAACCTAATTAAAACAAGGTCTTTTTGGTAATACATCAGAGTAATATATTATTCATATCAGTTTCAGTGTGTGCACATATATTAATGTGTATTTATTATATATGTGTGTAAATGTAAACAGACAAATATATGTGAACATATTCTATAATTAACAAAAAAAGCACATACAGCCTGAAACATAATCATAAAATCAGTTCTAAAAATAATTTCTTTAATTAAATGGTTCCAGAAAAAAAAGTGTATACTCAACTGTTCAAATGATACTGACAATAAGGCATGGAATTTAAAAGGCTTAACCATGTGTTATCTTCCAGTCTGTTTTATTTCTTCATCTTCTGAATACTTCAAACATATGAGCTGTTATTCCATCTTTAGATCAGTAACTTTGAATTGTTCTACCTGTCATTCTGCAGTGACTAGCATGGTGAGATGTCATAGCATCTTTGTTTACACTTTCATTCTTTCACATTAAATGGCAATCATCTGGCCCTTTTGATTTGTTTCTTTTATTTAGCCCTAAAATTTTTACACTAGAATCTCATTAAAGCTGAACTAGTGTACTCCTGTCAGAAAACTAATGGAAAAAAGTTTAAAAGTGAAATGTGTCCCCTAGATTGTCATTTACCAGAGGAGTTGCATCTATCAAGATTTTCACTGAGTTTACTGCTTTGATTTATACTTTATCAAGTCTGCTTGTCTCTTGCCTTCTCTTTTCTTCCTCATCTACAAAATGAGGAAATCCCAGTGTTCAAACACCCATGGAACAGAGTTAATATAGATCAAAGAAAAAATAAAAAAATATGAGAAATATTTATCTCACAACAATGTTTTTTTCATGATTCTAATACTTTATGCCGCTTATAAAATATACAAGCATATTGATGTTTCATATGTGAATACTTAATGGAACTGGAGATATATTTAATGGTTCCTTATTAGAATTAAAAGATTAAATGCCTCCAAATGGTTCCTGTCACAATGGACAGTACCACTTCTTACTGGTCATAGTCAAATGAAAACATTTTCCTTTCCAATTCATAGCTTGGAGTCCAGGTGAACATAGCCATTATGACTAACAGACAGGAGTCTGTAGAGATGGGATTTTGTAAATGACACAGTTTCTGTTTATGCTTATGTCTGCCCCACTGTGCTGGGAAGAAAAATCATCTGGGTCATAGTCATTTAACCGAGCCTCCACGGACAATGACAAATCTATTCACTCAATAAGAATCTTTTTTTCCCCCTCATAGACTGCTGTGCTGAAAGATAAGCAAAATAGATTTTATGAGATGCTTGGTCTCTTTCAAAGATTCAGAATAGATGTTTTCAGCATGCTCGTAAATGAATCCCAATAAATTATAACAATTAAGAACAGAAACTACCTGGGAGGAGTTGTCATGAGTTGGGATACTTCAGAATCACTATTAGCTGAGACCACACCATATTGTACTGTTAATGTACTCATTTACCCATAAGAGTCTCAATATTTCTCATGCATTGCCTAAAAGTCAAATACATATGGAATATGTGCTGATGTGATGATATTTGTCCTTCATCTTCAAAGAAGACCATGATATCAGGGATTTGCTGCCATGACAAGCCCATTAATTGGATTTAAGTGAGGGCCTGCTGTGCTAAGTCACCAGCCTCACTTTCTCCTCTGGAGTCATCTGGATCCAGTGGCTAGATATGAACCAGGACAACTGGAGATGGTCTTAGATGTGAATAAGTCAGGGTTAAGTAACTTTCCCAAAGTCACACAGATTCAAACCCCTGTCCTCTTGATTCCAAGGCCAGTACTTTATCCACTGTATCACCTACATGCTCTAAGGAATCTGCACTAGTTTGGTGAAGGTAGGAATATTTTCTAACTTAATTAATCTTTATACTTTATAGGAAAGATACATTATACTGATAATTACTTTATTAATAACAACTTGCTGTAGAGGGGACTGCAGCATGGCATATTGGGTAGAAGCCTGCATTAGAATCAATAGGGCCTAAATTCGAACAGGTAAATCTTGCTGACCCCTTGTTGACTTGGCCATATTCATCAATTTGGGGAATTTCCTCTCTGGAGATCCCCATACAAATATAGATTTGAATGAATTATTTTAAAATGTCATCAATATCATCATTTTATCATCATCTGTATATAGGAGTTCATAGTTAATAAAACATTTTCATCACAAAAACTACTCTAAGTCCCTGGAATAAAAATACAAATAAAAAGACAGTTTCTCTGCCCTCAAGCAACTCTCATTCCAATGGGGAAAGAAAGCACATAAACAAAAAAAAACCTTTAAAGGTTGGATGGTGGGGCAGCTAGGTGGCACAGTGGATAGAGCACCAGTCCTGGAGTCAGGAGGAGCTGAGTTCAAATCTGACTTCAGACACTTAATAATTACTTAGCCATGTGACCTTGGGCAAGTCACTTATCCCTACTACCTTGCAAAAAAAAAATTGGACAGTGATGGTAGTAAGAACAGGAAAAGCACAACTTAAAAAGACAATGAAATACAGCCAGCTTGGACCCATTGGTGAGAAGGAATAAGAGAAGTGCCAGGGTTAGAAGGCAACTGATTCAGGTTGGCAACTTTATAGAGTCAAAAGCTCAGTCTGGAGGAGAATGAAGCATGAGCAGGCTATGCCTGTCTCCAAAATAGAGACTTCCTCAAAAAGGAACCACTAATAGGAGATGGGAATTGGGATGTCAGAGGGCTGTTCTGGGTAAGAAAACACAGAGGTAATGAGGGAAGCGGCAGGGGGAGAAAGCAAAATGTTTTGAAATGTTAGAGAGTTAAGTAAAGGTTAAGTGTCATCATTAGTTGTTAAACTCACTTGAACAAGTTGACCAGGATGCTTATATATGAGAAAAAAATCAGCAAATGGAAACATGAAAACTGTGACCAGGCCATGTGATCCATGACTATAACCAAAAATCTTAATGCAATTTTAAGTATTATGTAGTTTAAATACAATAAGCTATTTAAATAAAATGTTTAAAATTTAATTAACTTAAATGTATGCAGACTTTTGAGATGCTTTCCATTTCCAAATAATATTTTTATGTTGCCAAATAATTTATTGAGTTGCTTCTCTCTGTGAATTGAGTTAGTTGTCAAAACTGTTTCTACTGCTTATCAACACAATTAAGAATAGAGTCAGAATAGGAGCTGAAATCTGACTCCTTAGGTTTGGTCTCATTTGACTGTTTTTTTCTTTAGAAAATAATATTGGTCTACCTATAGTTGTCTTGATGATCTTTGCATTTTTAGGACCCCGACCAAAATGAAAGAAATCCAGCAATCTCTTCTCAGAAAAAAAATAATAATTCCCTTGGAAGAAAATGCTGGCTATCAAATACCGATTCTGATAAGATTGTGTAGAAATCAAGTGAGCCCCGCCATGGACTTCTAAAAACTGAAGAAAATACATTTTTATTTGAATTAAAGACAACAACAACGACAAAGAACGCACAAACAAACAAATTGGTTTTCTGGGGGCCTGGTTGGTTTTGAGTGCCTCTGCAGGTGTCTGAGACTGGTGCTGTATATTAAACAAAAAGAAATACACTAACAAAAGCAGCAGGTGAATAATATAAACAGAGCAGGCGAATGCTGAGCCAACTTTCCCAAACAAATCTTCCAATACACCATAGTGATTATTTGCAATATTCCTGTTGTTCTTGACACAGCTTGCTTCTTCCAAATGAGTGTATATCACTGAGGTGTCTGAAGAAGAGACTTGGGGGACTTAGGACTAGGCAGAAATGTGGAGTTAAAATCAGGACAAAAAAACTCTACAGTTCAATGTGTCAAAATATCACCTAAAGGTGATGGATCCAATATAGGGAAAAGAAAAGAGAATGAAAAACTTCAAAAATCTTTTTTTTGGGGGGGTGTTAAAATATCTAAAGTAATATGTTCAATTAAAAATAACTGTTTAGAAAGGGGCCTCCAGGATCAAAATTTAATTTTATGCTTGGGATCAGGATCGTCATGTTAGGGCTAAAAGAGACTTTATGGGCCCACAAGAGTAAGACAAAAAGGAATCTCAGAGGTCACCTAGTCCAACTTTCACATTTTACAGATGAGAAAAATGAGTTCTGAGAAGAATTCACTTTCCCAGGATCACACAGACAGTAATGACAGAAGTGGCACTTGAACTTAGGTTTTCTAATTTGAAAGATTTCCTTTGCGCTATGCTACCTTTATGTTACAATGTACTTATTTGAAATTTCCTCTGTTTCATTTTTTTGACTAAGATTTTATGGAAATAGACAAGGGATTAAAGTTAATTTGGGAGTGTTAATTCCCATATCTGCTTCTGATGTGAAAAAATTGTATTCATGGTGAAGAAAAAGAATGAAGTCAATTATTTAGAAGTAGATGGTTTTTGTATGAAACTACATAGCTGGGGCAGCTAAGTGGTGCAGTGAATAGAACACCAGCCTTGGAGTCAGGAATACCTTGGTTCAAATCTGGTCTCAGACACTTAATAATTACCTAGCTGTGTGGCCTTGGGCAAGCCACTTAACCCCATTTGCCTTGCAAAAACCTAAAAAAAAAGAAACTACATAGTTGTGAATAAAAAAATAAAGTTAATTTCTATACCATATGAATAATTTCAATAACAAAGTTTTTGATAGCCTGAGAATACATTTTAACTTCCCTTCAAAGGAAGGAAGCTTGATTTTACTTCATTTTAAAATACAAATAACTAAAGAACATTTTCTCAGTTGGCATTTTCTTCATGGAGATAAAACCTTAGAAAACTTCACAAAAATTGAGAATATTTTGTTTAAAACCTCCATCCCAAAATGAAAAAAATATATTTGTTATTCTCTTAATGATTACTGGATAAAAATTGGTTCCTTACTCAAATATATTAGCATTACAATGAAGCTGACATTTTTCTTTAAACTGAGGTAAATAATATCTCATAGGTTGTTACTTTTATAGCACTATTTTTCATCTTTTTCTCCTAGAAACACCACCCAATTAATTATCCATACTACACATGAAGTGGGTAGTAGGATTAGAGGAAAGACAAGTGGTTCCAGATTAGGATGAATACTATAACAAATCTTAAGATAGTTCTAGATCATTTTAACTAGAATGGAAGAGACCTCATAGGTGAGAGTCCAACTCCTTCATTTTGTAGATAAGAAAAAAAGTGAAATGACTTTTTCAGCTTCACACATGTCAGACAGAATTTGAACCAAAATCATCTGAATATAGAGATTGTTATTTAAGCTCTATCAGACCTTTAAAATCTTAAACCTTAAAGTAAATGTGAGCTGTTATGACTTACTTTTGTCTCTCCCTAAATGAAGATAAAACTTCTTATTTTTTGCTAAAGTCTGAAATATTATACTACAATTGCTTAACAAGATAGGGTCCAGGTATACACAGAATATTAGAACTGAAAGGGACTTCAGAGATTATCTAATCTAAATCCATCAATTTACAAATGAGGAAATTGAGACCCTGAGAGACTAATTGATTAGCCTCACAAATTCATTTAATAAAGCAAATAGATCAAGGTCTTCTACTACTTTCCACAGTGGCTTTCAACTCCAACAGCATTCTACATATTCACAAATTTTAAGAACATTTTCAGAAAGATAAATTCTATGACAGAAACAAGTAGGCTTGTGATGTCACAAGGCTTCATTGGTATTCTCAAGATATTAGGAGAAAGAAGAGAGCCTCTAGAACATTGTGTAGACCACTTGCAGGAAACTTTTCGGAGCTTATGAATGGGAGTCACACAGGATTAGGAGGAGGGGAGGAAGGCTAGGCTGTAGTATGCATTATTGAAGGGAACTTCCAAATCAATAAGATTGCATATTCATTTTATTATTGAGAGTTCACGAAGAAAACAAAAATCTAAGTCAATTTTATATGAGTCTCAAGAACCTATGGCCCTGTTCTGGGCCTTTTGGTATTCTTTTACATTCTTTCTCTTTGTGATCCCATCAATCCATATGGATTCAGTGATCATCTAGTGATTCTCATATCTTCTTATTCAACCCTGTTCTACATCCCAAGCTCCAATCCATATCACCGACTATCCAATGAATACTCCCAGATGGTTGCTTAACTCATAGTTCCTCTAAATCTTGATCTTACTAACTTCTCTGTTTCCATCAAAAGTATCAATATTTTTTCCTGGTGATCAGGTTCACAACCTGGAAGCCAGCCTTGATTTTTCTCTTTCTCTTATGACTGAAAATTTGATTTTTCTAAAGTCTAACTATGTAACTTTACTACCTTAGAAACTCTAGGGGTTCCCTCATGCCTATCTGATCAATTAAAAATGCCCCTGTTTGACACATAAGCAGTTAAAATCTGTCTCCCACTGATCTTTCTGGACTTCTCTCACATTACTTTCTGACTCAGTCAAGATGGTGCATCCATGACATTTCATTTCCCGATTCTCTGTCTTTGCACAGACTGTCTACAAAACCTGGAATAACCTCCCTGTTCACATTGCCAACTTGGAAATCCTAGTTTAGTTCAAGTAACACATCCTGTAGGATTTGTCTTTTCTCAGAAGTAATATTCCTCTTTCCACAGTCATTTTGTGCTTATTTTGCATATCTATAACTACTGCTCTCCCCAGAGAATTTAAATTCTTTGAGGTCAAAGATTCTTTTATTTTTACTTTTTAATTTTTAATTTTTTTCCCCTTTGACTAGCTATCCTTATTCAGGATAGTGCCTAGAACAAAGAGTATTTGGAACATGCTTGCTGAATGAATGAGTCATTTTTGGGAAATCCAATCTCAAAATTAAATAAATCAATGAGAATTCAATTTTAATTAAACTCTTTGAAAGATGTAGATGGAGGGATATTTCTGGAAGCTTCCACAAGAAGAATTTGAAAAGATTTGCATTATAGATCTTATTTAACATCATCACAGAAGCCATTACAAATTGCAACTTTATAACCACAGAGGAATAGTCTATCCCTTTTAGGAAACATTGCTAGGCAATATAAACTTAGATACAAAAAATGGTACTTCAGCATTTATGACTTTCTATCAGAAACCATTTTATTTTTCAAATCATTTTTTTGCTATTAATTAATATGAATCCTTCATTCTAGTCAAGTCATTCACACATGACCTAATCATTCCTATCCCAGGACCTCTCTCATTTTTTTTTCCTCCTAGAATTCTTTTCCCATTTTACCTCTTGACATGCTACAAAAGTGATGACGAAATCCAACTCAAGAGCTATTTCCTACATGAGACCTTCCTTATATCAATCAATAGCTTGACCATAGTACTCTTTTGCTTACCCCATAATTTAATACTTGATTATATGTTGACTTGTAATTTTCTCTAATTGTTTCATGGGTTGGAAAGAAAGTCCAAAGCCCTTTATATCACCAGACTGAATGAGAACTTACAAACCAAGGTAATAATGTGTACTAGGATCATATAATTTAGACCTATGAGGAGGATTTTAGAGATTATCTAGATCAAGACTATCATTTTACAGATGAAAATAAAAAAGTCTAGAAAAATAAAACATCTTACCCAAGGTAGTAAATGGCAAAAATGGGATTAAAATATACATTCTCTTACTCTAGATCGAAAATTCTTTCATATACTCCTTTGTATTCAATAATTTATATGCCCAAGGATTCCTTAGTGTGAAAAAGGCAATGTTATTATTTAGCTTGCTTACATTGCCTTGAAGATCTTTAAATGCTATAAAAATACCATTAACAATATCATCACTTAATTACTTGCTAAATTTTATCGCTTCTATCTGTACAACATCCTTCACCTCTAACCCTTTGTCTCCACCAACAGAGTTGCAAATTCAGTTTGGCCTCTCATGGAGACCTCTCTCCAAGGCCCCTGAAAAAGTCTTCTACATTTAGCCGCCAAAGTAATTTTCCTCAGTCACAGATCTGACCTTGTCACTCCCCTAAACAATAGACTCCATTGTTTTATCCTTACTCTAAGATAAAATTTAAACTCCTCATTTTGATTTTCAAGGTCCTTCATATTCTGCTTCCCAATCAATCTTTTCATTTTATATATATATATATATATATATATATATATATATATATATATGTATATATTTATAAAATGTCCCATCCCCGCACTATATTACCCTGCCAAACTAACCTTTTCTGTTCTTTATTTAGAGGTATCCCATTTCTTTGCACTGGTCATTCCAAGAATGTAGAATGCACTCCATCCTCTCTTGTACATCAAGTTGTACATCAAACAGGCTCTTCTTTTTATCAAGATGTGGATCAGATGCTTTTTTTTTCATATGAAATACTTCCTAATTCCCCACTCCCAGATACTAATGTTTTCATACCTTTTCCCCTAATTATCTTGTATTTATTACTATATTATATAATGCCTATGCATTATACATATTTTTGTATGAGTGTCTGTGTGTGTATGTGTATTATGTGTGCACTTTTGATATAACTCTTTGATGGTTTTGTTTGTATTTTTTGTTTTTGCTTTGTCAGTACATAGCATAGTGCTTGAATTATGGTAGATGTCATTAAATTGACTGCTTATCAGCTATAGCATAATCATCACTACCAATATTTTCATAATCAATAATGTTTTTTCTCAATTCATATTTTTTCATCCTGAATGCTTCTTGTCCATTTTCCATTCAGAAATACTCCACAAAGAATTCCTCAACTCATCAAGCACATGTATCGAAAATGTGTATGTGTGTGTGTGTGTGTGTGTGTGTGTGTGTGTGTGTTACTTTGACAAAATTTAGTTCAAAAGCAAATAGGACATTCTGTAGCATAACTTATTTGCAAAGAAAATTTGAATACCCTTAATCCCAAGGACTTCAGCAGCATAAGATAAAATAAAGCTCTACCCTTGGTCTCCAAATTCTAACAATCTCCAGTTTTTCCATCGTATTTTGGTCTAGTAACCTTCGGGATTAAATATAAGAAAAGAAAAGCCACAGTCTCACCCAATTTGTGGTGGAATGAAAAGGAAGGGAGGAGGAAAGAAGAATAAAGGCAAGATGTAACAACCATGTTTGCTTCAATTCTTATGCAAGTCCCATGTATACTCCTTAAAGACAAGGCTGTCTTTCTTTTATTTTTGCCTGTTTTTTTTTAATTTGTATTTGTACTCTTAGATTTTAACACAGTATCTGTTATGTGTTTTCTATCTGTCTATTTAACAGTTCATTGCATTTCTGATTTAATTTCTGTAATAGTCATTTTCCTTTTTTTCCTATTTTCTTATTTTCTAGCTCTTCAATTTTTCTTCAGATACATATTAACACCCCCCCCCTCTACTCCTTCAACACCGCCCACCCCGCACACATAGACACACAATAGGGTTCTTGAGATTGTTTGACCTCTTCAAGTGAGAAGGCAAAGAGATCAGAGAAGTACTATTTAATGTTTTCCAAAAGGCCATTCTATATTTTACACACACTGATGTAAATTTTTCCTACTTAGATTTGATCCAATCCATTCAATAAATGTATGTATAATTAAAGATTTAGAATGCTTAATTCAATAAGCAATTATTAAACACCTACCTTCTATAAATATTGTGTTAGACATTGGGAAAACTAAAGAATTAATACCTACTCACAAACAAATTGAATTCTGACCTTGTCACTTCATGACCACATTATATAGTAAGGAAAATACCTGCTAACAATTGATCCAAATAAATTTCAAATTTCTTTAGGTTAAAAAGTATTTAATTCTTTTCTTATGTCTTCATAGTGTCAACCACAGTATATACTCTCAGTATAAGTGCTCAATTGATACATTCTGACTTATCAGTTGATAGAATCATGTATATATATCCCCATGCTTTCTAATTACAAAGAGGATTATAAAGTCCCTCCAAACCCAGATATTGGATGTTTTCTGCAAGTTGCCATCTTTTGGATTTCTTAGTATTCCTAGTTATTGGGTTAAAATGATACACATTAAATGGCAGAACTTATGTCATTCATGGGCTTCATATTCTCAGTTTTGGTTATTTGTAAGTTGGTCATCAATAATTAAATTAGAATTTTTATAGATTTGTGGTATGCTATGGAAAAATCATAGACTAAGTGCATTTGTAAGGAAATCTGAAAAAAATAGAATTATCAATGCATAAATACCATATATTATTAATCTATTTTTATCATTTACTATTATAAGTATACAAACATAAATTAATTATGGACAGTTAAATTTTATAAAAAGTTTCAATGTGCTCATGCATTCTTTTTTGAAATGTCTCCTCTTTTTCTCTTGAAATATTTTTACAGGTACAGTGTGTTTTAAGTTCTTTGGAGTTTTTCATATTCATGCGAGTCCTTTTCCCTAGTCCCTGAGAATGTGACAGGACAATTGTATAACTATTAAATGGATTGCATTTCATTTGATCAAATTTTTTAAAGAGAAAGAAACAAGATTAAATCTTTGCAGGAGATCTAAGTAAGGAAGAATAAATAACATGAGGTAAGACCTCTCGGGGCCAATTTAAATAGAAACTGAAAAGCAAAGACTTCAATTGGTCTCCTATCCATGAACATAGTTTTGGATTTACTATAATTCCTTTCAAAGTCAGAGGATCCAAAACTTATTTATGATCAGAGTAATAGCTAGATTGAAATATCTGGATAGGTAGTAAAAGGAATATTGTTCATATACAATACCAATATTTTATTACTAGTTGTGCATAGTTATAATATCATAGTAAGCAAAGAATATTTCATGAAACTCCATCCCGTAATAACGGTAAAGATGTGAATAAAAATGGACAGCCTTGTTTATTATACTGGGTTCAGAAAGATTATATATATATACATTATATATGTATATATATTATTTATATTATATATATATATATATATATATATATATATACACAAACACACGCACACACACTCTCTATCAAGACCACCTTTAATAGGGAATAGTAAATAGTTAATATCTCAAACTTTTCCAGTACTCTGAAATTCAACCTTGTTCTTCATCAAATGCCATCTCAGCATCTTGGGACATCTGCAGGGTACTATTCTTAACCTTATCTGACCAAAGCATTAGATTTCCATCCTCATAAAATTGAGGAAATATTGGACCTTTATGTAACAACCTACTTAAAAGCTGCCCTTAAAGCTTCCAGCTCAAGGCAGATTCAGTTTGAACAATTCTGTTTACAGTGGAATAGCAACTGTCTTTTTTTTCTTTAGACCTAGTAAAACCATGATTTAGCTTCTTTTTTTGTCATACTGTAAAACAAAATAGTTCTTATAAAGTGTTTTAGAGATACTTCTAGAAATATTACCTCATCTACATGCCCTGAACTATATAATTAAATTGAAATTGGATGTCTTCAGTATAAAACTTCCTTTGATTAAAGCTAGTCCTAGAATAGGACTCTTGAGGAAATAGGAATTTTAGTAACTGAAACCACTGAAAGTGAGTTGAAAGAAACCTTTCAAAACATCTCTTAAGACATAGGCATAAATAATTTAATTAGAAGGGAAAATTTCTAAAGCATCACTTTTGTAAAATTAAATATAATAGGCTTATTAATAAAATGAAATTTTCCAAAATGGAAAGGTCAATTTTATTTTTGTAAAAAATCAAATATTCAAATGGATTTATTGTCTCAACCAATTCTGCAGATTTCAACCCATTCCTGCCTTCCTATTCTATATAATTACTTCTCAGGTCTTCCATTTGCTTCAGAAGGCACATTCAACATGGTGGAAACCTACTCTTTCTAATGAAATCATAAGAATATCAGAGGAACAAATTGGATCCCAATAGTTTATGGCAAATTCTCATCAGATGACCATCCCATTTTATCTTTTACTAATCCAGTTCTATGATTTCATTCTTTCAAGTTACAATACTGTAATTTTCTCTTTTTTTAGGTTTTTTTTGCAAGGCAAATGGGGTTAAGTGGCTTGCCCAAGGCCACACAGCTAGGTAATTATTGAGTGTCTGAGACCGGATTTGAACCCAGGTACTCCTGACTCCAAGGCCAGTGCTTTATCCACTATGCCACCTAGCTGCCCCACAATACTGTAATTTTCTTTTGTTCATTTAGTAAATATTTGTTTCCTCTCCCTCTCATCTTCCCATTTTAAAAGGAAAAAATGGGGGAAAATACCTTTAGCAAATAAGAATAGTCAAGAAATTCCTACATACTCTATTTTTTTTTTTTTTTAGTTTTTGCAAGGCAGTAGAGTTAAGTGACTTGCCTAAGGTCACACAGTTAGGTAATTATTAAGAAGTGACTGAGGCTGGATTTGGAATCAGGTCCTCCTGACTCCAGGGCCAGTCCCTCATCCACTACACTACTTCACTGCCCCCTACATACTCTATTTCCAAAAACATAGGTTTCACTTAGCTTCTTGAATTCATTACCTCTGTGACAGGGGGATAACATGAATCATAATCATAATATTGCTATTGATCATTGCTTTGATCTGAGATCTTAAGTCCTTCAAAGATGGTGTTTTTTTAAAATAATGAAGTTACTACATAAATCATTCTTTTTTTCCTATGCTTTTCAATTTTCATTAATTTATATAAGAATTCTCAGGTTTCTCTGAGTCCATCATTTTCTTAATTTCTTTATGGACAATTCTATTCCATTATATTTATATACCATAATTTGTTTAACCATTTTTC
This sequence comes from Macrotis lagotis, assembly GCF_037893015.1. Classification (NCBI taxonomy): domain Eukaryota; kingdom Metazoa; phylum Chordata; class Mammalia; order Peramelemorphia; family Peramelidae; genus Macrotis; species Macrotis lagotis. The sequence continues at coordinate 399,540,585 of NC_133666.1, forward strand.
AGTTGCTGACACCATTTTACTCTCCTCCAGTTTCACCATACCATGCCCCCTCCAGAATCTACGCCCCTTTTCAGTTGCCCTTTTTAAGTATGGCATTGTCCCCACTAGAATGTAAGCTCTCTGAGGACAAAGAACTACCTATCTTTTAGCTGCATTTATATTCCCCAACATTTAGTACATTGCCTGTACTTAATGAAGTTCCTTTATTTTAACTTAAATAATATTTATTAAATTTACTATTTACACAAATTTTTCAAAAAATCTGACATTCCCCAACTAGAGAAGACAGGAACTATTTAACAAATGGAAATATTTAATCCTCAAAATAATTAATAATTCTTAACAAATGCAGTTAGTAAAGAATCTATAGTTTCAACACACCCAATAGGAGTTTCTGACTTACAAATTTTTTGACTTAGCAGATAGGTTTGAGGGACTGACTAAGGCACAAAGAGGTAGAATGAATCGTCCTGGGTCAAATAAATTTTAAGTGTCCAATGCAGTATCTGAAGCTAGAACTTTCCACACTAGTACTCTATCCACTATACCCCACTGCCTCTATAAGAAATACGAATGAAAACTAACAAAAATAATGCAAAGATGGAAAATCTTTTTTTCAAAAGGATGGTAACAAAAAAATTCTTTCCAATTCTTAGAGATAACTAAAATGGACTAAAACATTCATTTTCTCAGAACAAAAATGTACAAAAATAAAATTTTAAATAAATTTCACAAGCTATATGTGAACATTAATCTTAAACTTTCATACATATGATTTCTCTGGTTCCACTTTTAGTATATCACATTTAAAGAAAATAAGTTAGCACAATCATTTGAATTGGCTTTAATGAAGTTCTTAATAAATGATTATTGTGTTTGACTCTCATAGCCAATAAAGAAGGGAAGAGAAATTTCTTTGTTTTTGTTTACAAGGTAATGGGGTTAAGTGACTTGCCTAAGGTGAACCAAATAGTAAGAATCAAGTGTCTTAAGGCTTGTTTTGAACTCAGGTCTTCCTAACTCCAGGGCTGGTGTTCTATTCACTGTGCAACCTCGCTGCTCCAAAGAACAGAAGAATATTTACATTAGAAAATAAGCCCAGGGAAAGCTAGGTGGCATAGTGGATAAAGTACTTGCCCTGGAGTCAGGAGTACCTGGGTTCAAATCCTGTCTCAGACACTTAATAATTACCTAGCTGTGTGGCCTTGAGCAAGCCACTTAATACCAGTTGCCTTGCAACAACCTAAAAAAAAATAAGCCCAAAAAGAAAAAGGCCTATTCATACTAACAAAAATGTTTCTTAAAGTGATAATTTTCATCTAATATTGGCATTTCCTACTCAAAAAATACCACAAATGTCACAAATTGTCAGGGCTTGTGTTATATCTGACATAGACTATGATGTCAGTAGCAAAGCCAGAATAAAACTCTTCAACACATACAAATCATTATATTAGGAGGAGAAATTAATAAAGTCACCTGGAATTGTAACCATATGATAATTGATTGTCATGAATTATTACTGGTATAGAAGTGTTCCTACTCATTAGTATAAAAAAAATCACATATTGTTTAAAAAAAAAATTGAAGAGCTAAATAGAACCCACATGCTTTTCATTATTTGTGCTCCAAAATTCTAATTTTACAGATGAGCAAACTCAGAACTATGCAGATCAAGTGATTTGGCCAAGGTTACACAGCTACACATTGACACAATTCAACCTATCCCCAAATCTTGACGTAGAGTCATAGTTTAATTACTGTGGTAGAGAATCATCATTTTTTAAGTTGGAAAATCCACAATCATCAGTTAGGTGCATACTATATGTCCAACCTAATCAGTCATTTTCTAATGGATAAGAATATATATATATATATATATATATATATATATATATATATATGTATATACCCATGCACAGATGAGCTACGTACAAGATAAACTGGAGATAATCATAGAGGAAAGACCTTAACATTGAAAGGCATTGGGAAAGTCTTCCTGTGGAATATTATCTTTATTTAGAATTTGTAGGAAGCCAGGAGGAAGAGAGAAAACAGGAAGATAATTCTAGTACTGGAGTTCTTTGCGTGAAGAAACAGGGAATGAGGAAAGCAAAGAGTGTCTTAACTGAATTCAGATTATGTAGGCAGTTGCAATGTGTAAGAGAACTAGAAGGTTTTGTGGCGGTTGTGAGGGGAGGGAAAGAACAGCTTATGAAGGACTTTGGATGCCAAATATAGAATTTTATATCTGACTCTAGAGATTCCTCTGTTGCTTATTGAGTGGAGGAGTGATCTTTTGGAAGATCAATTTGATAAATTAGAGGAGGATGGACTGGAGTGGTAAAATACTTGAGTCAGGGACCAACTATCAGGTTTGGAACAGATGGACACAAGACTATAAGCATATCAGTACTGCTCTTCCCAAACAGACTTGTGGAAAAGATCATATATAAAAACTATAGAGACCTGACTTATTATAAAAATATGAATTAAGAATATTTTTTCTTAATATCATTAGGAAAACTAACTTCTACTTTTTATTTGCAATTGTTACTTTTGATATGTTCTATATTGTTGAATAAAACATTTGCTATTTTGGAGGGAATGAAGGCCCTTCCTGCCCATGAAGGCAAAATATCCTTTTCTGACTATACTAATGAATTACTTTTTTAAGTTTAAGATTGTATCTTACATCAAAATGATCATTATTTTCAAACTTTAGTAATAATTAGAGATACAAAGTATTCCATACATCCTATCAAAATTGTTGGTTTCTGCTGGATCAATAGTATAGCACTAGTCTTGAAGCACTAAAGAATGAAGCAAAATAAATTCCCCTAACAAGTAGGCGAACAATCATGATAAAAGAGGATATTATCTAACAACTTCTTCACATAATTCCATTTTATATTTTCTTGGGAAAAAAAGAAAAAGGCATTGAAGAGATCTACTTGAGTCAAGCCTTGTCTTTCCATCAAGTTCAGTGATGCAGATAAATTCAGAGTCATTTGTATTCAAGTGCCCTCTCATTTATTCACTAGTCAGTCAGCATCACTTTACTCAAAAGCCTGAACCACGTTTTCATTGAGTAGGTAAATGGTAAGTACTTTTGTTTTTAAGATAGATTGATTTAATAGGATTGAAAAAATTATTTGTGTTCCAACTTTACCACAGGGACAGGATAAAAATTGCTTAGAGACAATATAGCATTCAACCTTCATCATCTTTTTAGGTGGGGCATTACTTTTTATTGTTATGTAGCACTTAATGTTCAAAAGCTACTTTATAGCCTTTATTCACTGTGTAGAACTCTCAAGGCCATTGAGGAAAGGTCAACTGTAGAGGATGGCTTCCTTGCCTTATTTGTCAGATACTTGAAAGGATCTCACCACTTGAACAAAAACTCTACTTTTCCAAATTATAAGGAACATCAAAGAATATGGAATAAAAATCTGAAGTGGTTAAAATTTGTATATTCATATCTTTTGCTTTCATATCACCTTCATTTCTAAATATTCCTTTACCTCCTCTCTCATGTATCTGGCTATCATCCTTGAGAAAGATGGATAAGTAGATAAATAAAGCAATTATTTAGTGATAATTATATTCCAGATACTGAGATAAACTCTGTAGAACAAATATAAATATAGTAAAGTCTTTCCTCAAGGGGTTTAGTTTTTTCTTTGTAATGTGGGAAGACAATGTTCAGTAAGGTATTTAGGTGGGGGTGTTGGGGTGGTGGGGAGGAAGCAAAGTGAGGAAACTGTGCGAAGTTGCTTGGAGTCCTGAATCCTGATAATATAAGGCAAAAACCTAACGTATCAGAAGAAAAAGGAGCAAAAGATTACATCTGAGTTTCTGGTGGGGTGAGGTAGAGATGGTTGGAGAAAATGCCATGATGGGTAGACTGCAGGAATTTTTTCAAAGATTAAAATAAAAGAGAAAAGAAAAAACAACTGGCAAATATATTTACTATATATGGCATTATATTAAATGATCTATACCCACAGTACTCTAACCTTTCAAAGAAGGGAGGAAACTATATTTTGTCATGTCTTCTTTGGGATACCATGGAATTACAAATCAGTTACTGAAATGTAAACTTTGAAGACTGAAGTGGAGAAGGGTTCCATGTGAATAGCAGTTGAATATGGGTCAGTGCTATTACAAATGCATGGGTGATATCCTCCATTACCCTCAGCAGATCCAGAGGAAGTCGGGTTCAGATCCAAAATTTCAGAATGGCAGAGATGGACATGGAGAGGCATCTAGGGCTGTAATGTGACTGATCCTGGAGATCCTGGAGAAGTGGGCAGGAATCCCAGGGAGAATTCTCTTTTCTTTGTTAAGGGCAGGGCCACCCTAGAATGGATTTACCCCTGAGATGGATTCACCTCTAGCCTTGGACAGCTTTGAGGTTCTGGTAGCTTCTGGTGAGTCTAACAGCCAAGCAGTATACCCCTATGAATGGCAGCTGACATTGCCCCAGTGTTAAAATTGTTACTAATCATATCATACTCATGAGAAGCTCAAAGGTGGAAGGTCTGAGAGGAAGGGCAGTTATGACGATTAATCCATCGAGAGACAGCTTAGGATCTCTTGTTGGTACTTACCAGGTGATGGGGGGGCACCATGCTGACTTTCTGATACAGGAGGAAGAGAAATCAAGGCACTTTCCTGGCATTGATGATGCACTGTGGTACCCCTTGATATGGGAAAAGGCAAAAACCAATTCAAGACTAGTAATCTTTTTTTTTCCTATCAATGAGGTCATGGAGTGGAACAATTTTGGTAAAAACAAGTGAAAATCAGACCTTGCACCCCTTATGACAGTAAATAGAATTGTGCACCTCACATCACCAATCACTTGGTTGGTTAGTGTGATACAAAGGACTAGTAGTTCCATTTCTTTACTACTATTAAACATATTGAATATTTTGGTGCATATTGGTCTTTTCTTGTTTGCTTTTTTTAAACCACGTTTGTGTATATGAACTCAGAGTTTAGAATCTCATATTTTATCGAGAAAATTAAGGCCATTCATTGTGAGTTCTTTCTTTTTCTTTTCTCAGCATACTGCAACCCCTTATCATTATGTCCATTTTCTCTCCTTTACTCCTAATTCTTAGCAAGTGCACCCTTGACAACATCACCTCTCATTTACTTTGGCAGATTGTCTGAATTGTCAGCCCCTATCTCTCAATAATCTTAGTTGTCTCTCCCTTTTTTTTTTTAGGTTTTTGCAAGGCAAATGGGGTTAAGTGGCTTGCCCAGTGCCACACGGCCACACAGCTAGGTAATTATTAAGTGTCTGAGACCAGATTTGAACCCAGGTACTCCTGACTCCAAGGCCAGTGTTTTATCCACTATGCCACCTAGCCATCCCTGTCTCTCCCTTTCTAATGATTTCTTCCCTGTTACCAACAAACATATCCAAGACTTTTCCATTCCCCTCAAATTAGACCCTACATTCTCTTTTTTTTACTTTTTGCAAGACAATGGGGTTAAGTGGCTTTCCCAAGGCCACACAGCTAGGCAATTATTAAGTATCTGAGGTCAGATTTGAACTCAGGTGCTCCTGACTCCAGGACCAGTGCTCTATCTACTGTGCCACCTAGCTGCCCTCCTACATTCTCTTTCAAGGGATACCATTATATGCTTATATCGTCCCTCCCTTTCAAATACAAACTCCTAGGGGTAGTAAGAACTGACCACAAACCTTGATCCATTTCTTCTCTTCTCCCTCATTTCCCTGATTACCACTGCAATACCATCTGAGTGTACTTTCTCCAAAGTTACAGATATCTGAGTTACCAAATTTGGTGGGGTTTTTCCCTCCTTAATTCTAATCTTCCTTGAACTCTATGGAGAACTATTATTTTTCATACTCTTCTTCAGAATTCTCTCTCTCTCTCTCTCTCTCTCTCTCTCTCTCTCTCTGTCTCTCTCTCCCCACTACTCTTTAGTAATTTAGTTGCTCTCTTCCTGCTTCTGACTTCTATTTACTATCTTCCCTTTACTGGATCATAAACTACATCACCCAGTATCAGTGCACCGTATACCCCAAGGCTTGGTCCAAAGTCCTCTTCTCTTTTCACTTGGTAAAGCTATCATTTCCTTTAACTATCATGTCTATACAGATAACTTCCTAACTCCAGGGCCGGTGCTCTATCCACTGCATAACCTAGCTGCCCCCCTACATTCTTTCTCCCTTTCTTAATGTTAAGTTCCTTAGTAACAAGGACTCATTCACTACTGACTTTATTTCCTTTAATATATAGCACTTGATATATGATAAATACCTAATAAATGCTTATTGATTATTTGAAAAATTCCTAGAAGTCAGATCTCTGAGTCAAAGCTTATGAAAATGTTAATCACTTTCACATAATAATTCCAGATTGCCTTTTGGAATAGTTAGACTAATTAACAGCTCTGCAAACAGTGTAATAGATTATAATAGGCATTTAGGTAGTACAGTGGACATATTGAAGTCTTGGATCTGGAGAAAGAAATACATGAATTCAAATCTGGCCTCCGATATTGACAAGCAGTTTGCACTTTAGCAAGTCCTTTAACCACTGTTTGTTTCAGTTTTCTCATTTATAGAATGAAAAAACAAATATCTTTCTTCAAGGGGATGTTGTAAGGATCATATTAAATAACTATAAAGAAATTAATATAGTCCCTAGCATATAGTGTTATAAAAGGAAATAATTATAATTATTATTATATTTTATTAGCATATCCATCCAAAACTTCTCTAATTCTGTTCCCATCTTTTGTCATTTTTGCCAATTTTCTGGATCTAGTAAAAAGTAGATTTCTGCACCATCTTTGAGAATGTTTTAGTTGTTTCTAAATCTAAATCATAACAACAGAATCTTTTGATATATTATCTTTTGGGCATTGTTTTTCTTTAAGCTCCTTAAGACAGAGTAAGTGTATATTTGACACTAAATAAATACCTGTTGACTGATTGATTAAAGTACTTGTGACAAGGGATTTTCTGTACCTGACAGTGTTTTCTTTTGTGAACTAAGAATTATATAAAACAGTTGTTTATTTTAAATCCAATGTCAGTCAAATCTGCCATATCTATACAAATATTTTGCAACAATGTTAGCATATGAGCAATTACTTGCTATTGATGTGATTAAGATAATTTTTCATGGGTAGATGTCATTTTAATCATACATTGCCTGATTCACTTCCACGCACACATCTCTTTTCTCATATGAGTTCCTTATCTTTAACTACTAGGATACATTTCACTTTATTTGGCTTCTGCTACAACAATAATTATATGAATTTTTTAAAAAATCTAAAAGCTTTTTATATTACCGAACACCAACGCAGAATAGGAGCTCCTTGAGGGCAGGACTGATATATGGTAGGTGCTTAATGAATGTTTTCAAAATTATACTGTAGGGTTGAATGCATGACTTGATTTTTCTCTCCTCCTTCCAAACTGAATTAGATGATATTTAGCTATTGGATAAATAGTGTCAAGACTTTATAGGTCAGCTTTTTGAGAACTAGGAATTCATCAAAACAATGATGCATGGGTTCAGAATTCTTGGTTCTATACTTTTGATATTTTTCTTCTTGTCCTTTATCTACTTCATGTGGTACCTTCCCAACAATTCTGCCATTTTTGTCAAATTCATTCCTTTTGTTTCATTTTAATCAATAGCTTTTCCTTTATCAAGCAGCATTTTAAAATATTATTATACCCACTGAAATTCCTACATGAATATGCTTACAAATGTAGTTAAGTGTGTAATTCAAATAGGATTGTTTCTGTCTTTTCAGATGTTTTCCCAAATTTGGGGGGTTTTGATAAATTTTCCTTTTTATTTCAAGAGATTAATCTGTAGATTTTTGAGTCTCTCTCTGAACTTTGTAAAACTCTCTCTCTCTCTTTGTAGAACTTATTTACATCCCTTTAGCCAAGTAAAGAATTAAATATTTATATCAAAATGAACATTTTTTGCAAATTAAATGAAAATATTTTATACACACAATACACTTCACATGCATATATAGATGCTTCATATATATTTCTCATAAGTATACATGTATATATTTGAGCCAAGAAGCATTTATTAGAAATCATGAAAAACTGGGAGAGATCCACAAAAGTCACTATTTTATACACCTCAAGATTAATAAAAATTATTTTATTAAGCATTTTTCTTTCTGTTCAAATTTGTTCTTTTTTGTTCAGTTTAAGAATTTAAATACATATTAAAAATTGATATTTAGAAACATAATATTCATAAATTTCATTCTTTAATATTTTAAATCATTTTTATTATGCAATTATATTGAGGGAATAAGCAAGGGATAATAGAAGTTTCATGGGGACTGATCACAACACTTTTTCAGGAGTTTTAACAAGGTAGATTAATTGCCTCAATAAGGAGTTCAAAAAAACTCAGAAAGTTCCTTAGTCACCAAACTTGTGATTTACTTGCCAAATGAAGAGAGATAGATGCCTGAGACAACAATGAACTAGAATATAAACGTGTTCATAAAATCTATAAAGAAATATGATGGATGATTATGAATAACATTGCTCTTTAAATCATGAAGAGTAAGGATAAAACCAGTTTAAAGATACATTGATAAGATATCCCAATAAGGAAAAAAAGGAACTCTAGGACATTTAAGGATAAAAATGAAAGGAATGAAACAAAGAGAAGTGCAGCTAGGGGAGAAGATATTGATCATAGAACTCTTGATCAAATGAATCTTCCAAACCACTTTGGTGAGATTATAGAATAAAAAGACCAGGGGGAAGACAATGAAGTCCTACAGTTTTGTACCTTTCAATGCTTTAGTTGTTTCATTCTCAATCAGTAAAGGGAATGAAAACTTAAGTAGTTTATATATCACCTATTCACATATTGTAAAGAGTATGAAACTGCCTCATCAATGTTTAATGTGGGAGATGAACTCTTTACAATAATATAGGCTTTATGATGTACAATATCCAACTCATTTGATATTCATAAAAGTCCATGAGGTAATTGATAATAATGCTAAATTCACAGACGAAGAAAGTGAGGTAAAGAGAGATTAAATGATTTTCCTGGGACACAGAGAAAATAAGAGTTTGAAACTGCATTTGACGTTGGGTGGTATATCTCTTGAATAGGCTGCCTAGCTTCCTTAAGGTGTGAAGGGAACATTTCAACCATTATACCATTTTTATAATCTGCCAATAGACCATTTTATTGTCTATGAATGCAACCACACAAAATATAAAAGGGAGAAAACCTAAGCTTTATTATTCAATCACTAGACCTCTTTCATTCTATAATTTCACAAATTTTATTAAAGGTTCTCAATTCCTCTAGGATTCCCTTATCAATCTCCTCACTGTTGACGAAAAATGTGGAAAAATATATTTAAATAATAAAATATACAAATAATTATTTTAAAAGGAAAAATGCAAAAAAAAGTTATAATAAACTGTTTCCTTCAACATGGACACTCTAAACAAGAAACACATTTGAATCATAACATTTCACTTCTGAATGTACAGAGAAAAGAAAAGCTACTACACTTGACCACATATATACATAAAAAAATCATTCTCATTTTGATATAGTGGCCATCATCTGAAGAAACATCTAAATCTGCTGATTTATATGCCTAAGCTCCTGTTTGATAATATTGCTATAATATCAAGCCTTGACACACTGCTGCGAGCATTAGAACATCTATAATCATTCAACAGATCTGACTTGATGGTTCAGACAGGAAAAAACAAGTGAATGAATAATGGCTATTTTTCTGACAAAATATGCATTTGAATAGACAACCTCATCCATTATTACATATATTAGTAAATATATATGCATATATATATACATATATATATATATATATATATATATATATATATATATATATATATATATATATATATACATATCTGAGTTAAACAGTACAGATGGACAATGAGTTGGGCCCAAAGTGAACAGGAGAGGAAAGGGAATTGCTTTTGGGTAAGTGTGAACCTCTTTAAAAACTTAAGCCTCCCATGAAAACAAAGGCCTATCTTTGTATAACACTGATATCCTGCCAATATTTATATATGACAGCAAAATATGACATATAAATATCTCTGAAGAAGTAAATTTGAGCATTGCATAGAAGACAATAGATAGATGTATGATGGATGTGAATAGACTGCAACATTTAGCCATTGAGAAATTGAAGAAAAGGTAAAAGGACATCAACAGGAAAATGTATGATAGGAAGAGAAGATGTCATGCAGTGGTAGGGGTGGGAGTTGTGGGAAATATGACAGATGTTAGAGAGCTCTATTGCTATCCTCCAAATGTCAAGAGGAAGTGAGGAAGGCTTATTGCACATTAATTGTAACTCTTATGGAAAATGTTGGATAAATTTTTATAAGTCATACAGTATTACAAGTATGAAATCTGCATTGTTAGAGAGAACTTTCCAATAGATGAGATGAATACTCCATTGGAATATTCAAATAAAGAACAAATGTTCTTCAAATTTATAAATGCTTTTAAAATAATTATCCTAACCCTAACCATCCTAAAATGAAATGAGTTCCTTCAGAAGATAAGTTTCACAGTAATGTAGATATCCCTGTGAAGGCTGGATTACCCCTTGTTGGGCATCTTGTAAAAGAGATTTCAATTTAGGTATAGATTAGATTAGATAATCTGTCTCAGACTAGAGTCTAAATTCCTTAAACATTAGCTCCTTCCTGCCCTTTGGACTTTTGTCAAATATTTTGTTTCACATCTCGAATTTCTACCCATCCTTGAAAAGCATTTGAATTTGAGTATAAAATAGTTTATCTTCAATTTAAGTACTTGAATTATATGCCTACATTATATACTCTATCACTTAAGACACCACCTCAGGGCAAGACAATTCTAGGGTTTCTAGTTCTAAAAAGAATGTTCTTTTATTCTGCTCTAGGTACATTTTTAAAGGAAACATTAATTAGCTCTATATCGTAATAAGTCATACATACAATTTTTTTAGAGATAGTAACATATGTTCTGACTTGAGATGATACTTGGTATGCACAAATCCTACTCATTCTATAGAAATAATTCAATAGTTGATAACATATGAGATTTCTTTCTTATTTCATATCTGTGTCCTGTGTTTAGCTCCTTTAAACCCGCAAAATCTACTTTGGCAAGCTTCATTAAACCAAAAGTATCCCTAGGTATAAAGAAGGAAAAAGAAAATAGCTATTTGAAAATAGTTATTTTATCTAACATTTTTATTGCTGTCCAACACAAAAAATATATCATTTAACCTGAGGTAAGAAAGATGCTATATCCCAAGCAGCTAAAATTTACAAATTCATTTACATTGAATTGTATGCCTTAAAAATCATGATTTTTGTTGTATAAAGATTCTCTCATAAACAAAAACTTAGTATCCCAAAAAGAGAAGCTCCCAAACTTGTATCAAAACTCGGTTTATATTCCCACAGATGTCTAACTAGCTGTGTATATGGTCTTGGATTATAGACAGGGAAAAAATCAATAGCTTGCTGTCTCAAAGGCACCAATATGGATTATGAATCACAGTCAGGAAGTTGTCAGTGATTTTAGCTGCCAACAGTGTTTCAGTAAAGATATTTGCTACCTCATATTCTTTTAATGGTTAGTTTCATATATGAAATAGAACAGGTCACTTTTTGACAAAAACATAAGAGAATTTTAAGTAGTAATATGGGAGTGCCAAAGATAGTTGTATCCCTGACTGATCAAATACAAAATAGACTATCTACTCTTGCTCCCTTATGATGAGGAAGGAAAAGAACTGTATGGAGACCTTTGACTGATGCCAGTTCTTCAGGTCCTCCACTATTTTTTTTGTTGTTGTTCATGTGTTTTACTTGATCATAGCCAAGTCTATGGAGCTCTATATACAATATAAATGAGACATAATATCATGATATTTCAGAGTAATGAATGTCCTAAGCGATCACTTCATGACTTCTGGATTTATAAATGAGAAACTGAGGCCCACCGAGAAAGTAAAGAACTTGCCAAATTCACACAGCTGGTAAGAGGTGGAAAATGCACATCAGACATCTGGCACTAGGGAAGATACTAGAGTGGATTACCAAACAATATATTTTCAATCACCTAGAAAAGCATGAAGCTACATGGCAATCAGCATGTATTTGTGAAGAGCAAATCACTCCAGACCAATTTAATTTTCATCCAAGCTGGAGAAGAAGGCTACATTGGTAAAGGGGAAGTAATAGATATAATCCATCTTGATTTCAATAAGGGTTTTGATTCCAGCTCATACAAGATTCTTATTAATAATCTAGAACACTCTTGCTTTCACTATACTATTTTTAGATTTGTGAATGATCATCATTATAGGACTGTATATTTAGAGCTGAAAGAAACCTTAGAGGTCATCTAATCTAATCTCATTTTACAGAAGAAACTGAAGCATAAAAAAATTAAATGACTGGCCCAAGGTCATGTAGATTCAATACCAGGTCCTCTAGCTTTGAGTTCATTACATAGTGATGCCCTTCAATTAATTTGAAGGTTATATTCAAATAATTGAAATTAATGGCTCAGGATCGACCTGGAAATGAGTGCCAAGAAAGGGGATCAGAGAGTCGTATCCCACCAAAATAGTATTAGATCTATTCTATTTATTACTTAATCAGTGAATCTTTTGAGTTTTTTTATATTAACTAAAAATAAATACTAGGTGGTGTGAAATTTAGTGGGGAAAAGTGTAAAGTAGCAAACTTAGGTACCCCAAATTTCACCTTATGCTCCCCATTGTAAATATTTTTGGAAAATCATGGATATTGTAGATAAAATAAGGAATTGAAGAGCATAGTTGTTTACAGGGTGGATGTAAGAAAAAAATGAATGTTGCTTACAAAAGAAGTAACATGATTCTGGGATATTTTATAAGATAATAAGATATATGAGACAATGATGCAGACCAGTTAAACTAGGCTCATTCTCAAGACAAGAAATGACATTCAGATTGAGATAGTTAGAGTAACTGATAGCTATTAACTGATAGCAAACTCTAGATCCAAAAGAATTCTAAGGTTTGGAATACTCAAAAGTGGCTTATAGCTTGCTCATTCCAGTTGGAGTCTCCTATTCCTCTGATTTATCAGTATAAAAACTTCATAGCTCTCTAATAAATGCTAGCCTGTGGTCAGGCTAAGAGGAAGACAGAGTTGATATCCTAGAAATAATTATATATATATTATATATAATATATATATATATATATATATATATACATATATATATATATATATATATATATATATATATATATATATATATATATATATAATCTAATTTCTCCAGGCCAGGCCAGGCAAAGAAGAAGACCAGTGGCTAGACCTGAAATGGATGTGCATATATATCCTTATATCTTTTATGAAGAATAATATTGCTCCTATGGTTTAGACATTAGTCAATAAATCGAGTAGCTTGCTCAATATGAGTGTGGCTTGTTCTGTTCATCAAAATACTGAACCTGAATTCACCTTCCAAGTGAATTCTCATTCTCAATTCTGAGTCACGCAGATAGGAGGAAAATTCCATCCTGTCTAGTATGCATTAGTTGAAATCATATTACCGTGCTATGGTCAGTTGTGCTTAGCATGTTTTTAAAAATGTATTTAGTAAAATTGGAGATGTTTCAATGACAAGGAGCAATAATTATTAAAGGGATAGAAGATAGGACCTGTGAGAAAAGGTGAAAGCAATAGATCCCTTATTCCAGATAAGAGGAAGTTTAAGGGGAAAGTTGATTGCAGTCTTTCAATAGATAAAGATTTTTCATGGAGGATGCTGATGAACTGTTTTCAGTTTCTGTGCAGGACAATTCAAAAACTTATATTCAAAAGAAAATATTTGGGTTGGCCATACAGAAGGTATTCTTGAGAGTCATCAAAGGAAGTTGTCGATAATATTTTTTCTACATTTCATGTCACATGTGACCATACTCCTCATTTGAAATACTTTCCATTTTCTATCCATAAGTAAATCCAAATGGACATCTCTGAAGTCTTCCCACTTCATTCCTGTCTCTTTTAATCAATTCCAACAGGTGAAAAATGGAGAAATATATATATATATATATATATATATATATATATGTATATATGAATGTGGAGGGGGTGGGGGAGATGGGAAGTGGGGAGGTGGTAGGGGGCAAAGGGAGGATGAGATAGGACAGATGAGGGAGGAAGTCCCTAAAGTGCAGTTTGGCATCAACTGCTAGAAGTTGGTGGAAAATTCTGTTTTCTGTTCCATAGAGTACATAGTCAGTCATTCTAACTTCAGACCAAACATACTGCTAGGCAAAAGGTTGCAAGGAGATAGGAGCAGAAGAGAAGCAGTGTATTAAATGGTTTAAAATTAAAGTACAGAAAGATATGTTCAAGAAAGCAAAAAACAAACAACGCCCCCCCCCAAAAAAAAATCAACTAATAAACTGATTAATTTCATTGGATCCATTCTTGGACTTGTTCATTCAATTTAACAAGGGTTTATTAAACCCCTGCTATGTATTTGCAAGACAGTGTGCTATATCCTTAGATCTCATAAGAAGAAATTCACGCTACTGATAGTCATATTTAAAATTGCTTAAAATAAATGAGTAAAAAGTAAATTAAAAAAAAACACTGTGATTACATCTAACATACACCAAATTGGCAACATTGACAAAAATGGAAAATGAAAAATGCTGAAGAGTCTGTGGGAAAATAGATATTTCCATGCACTGTTGGTGAAGCTGTAAACTGGTCCAGCCATTTTGACAATAAAGTGAAGCTATGTCTCTTCAAACTATAAAAAATGCATTACTAAATGATACTACTATATAAAATATCAAGGAAAGAAGAAAAGGATACATTTGTACAAATATTTATTAAAGATTTATTTGTGGCAGCAAAGAATAAAAGGGATCTTATATTGGGGAGTAGTTGAATGAGATAGTATATAAGTGTGATGGAAAATTATTGTGCTGTAAGAAATGAAATAGAAACTTCAGGCAAATTGGAATGTGTAACATCCTTTTCACTTGTTAAAGGGCTTAATTGAAAGTTTTTGGAGATATTAAACTTTTCCTTAATGGCTATGGTTAGAATACTGCAGCTAAAGTGAAACCCACACCTTCCTTCTTATTTAAAACAAGGAGGTTCATTTTTGAATAATAGTACTTTTTTTTTCTGGTACAGAATGGTCCAAATATATTTTGATCAAGGTAGTTAAAAATTTAAGATTGCTCTCTTTCCAATCTGCACAAAGTAGTAATAATGTTGGCAGATTTATTTGGCAGTAAAGATGAAATACTAATGCTCAAAATAGATTTTTAATCAGAAAAAGAGAAAGCTAATAAGGAGAAAAGAGACAGAGACAGAGGAGAGAGAAGAGAGAGAAGAGAGAGAGAGAGAGAGAGAGAGAGAGAGAGAGAGAGAGAGAGAGAGAGAGAGAGAGAGAAGACATTAACTATCTTAAAATTAAAATAGGAAATTACGGAATCAAGCCTAGGTCAGGAACTTTACTCCGATATAGCCCATTTGTTTAGTTCACTGTTATGCTCTTATAGCTTCTCATTACCTGTGTGACCTTGACTAAGTCAAATACACATTTTAGGTCTCAGTTCTTCATAAAATTAGAGAGTTGTATTAGATTTTTCTCTAAGGTTCCTTTAGCACTAAATCATTTTTTCTTTGCTATTGAATGATAATAGTCATTGTGAAAGTGGATCTTTACTCCATCATTTCTGACTGTTATAAGAAAATTAAGTATATTTATCTCACATCTTTCCATAAGGAGCCTATGATAAGCTATCATCTTCTTATGATTTGCCCATCTTTTTATATATTTTAAATTTCAGACTAGTTTCCCTTGTTGTTGAATCATTTCAATGATGTTTCACTCTTGTCAAACCCTATTTAGGGTTTTCTTAGCAAAGATACTGGAGTGATTTGCTATTTCCTTCTCCCATTCATTTTAGAGTTGACTAAAATCAGGCAAACAGGGTTAATTGCCTAGAATGTATCTGGGAGGCAGTTTTGAACTCATGAAAATGAATTTTCCTGATCTCAAGCCCAGTGTTTTATACACTGTACCATCAAGCTTCCTACTCTTCTGCAATCTAAGTTAGCCTTGTCTAAATCAAATATAATTTTAGTATAAATGACTACAAAATAATTCTCCAACAAATTATAAGTGAAATTTTGAATTTCTAGCTTTGAAGAATTTTCTATCCTACTATTTCCATTTTCCATAACGTTGTATACCTGGGAATTTGGGGTTATTTACACCTTGTGTATGCTGTGATTTTTGCAATCAAGAGAATATGTCTAAATACAGAGTAAGTCAGGTTCATTGCAGATCATTTTAAGGTTATGAAAATAGTTGAACTTAGAAAATTGGTTCCTAGTCGAGTGACTTTGCCAAAAGCATGAGTTGTGGCAAATCAAAGTAGCAAAATTTTATGGATTTGATATGATTCACCCATGGTTTTCTGTGGAAAACATGGTGTATGGAAGGAACCTTTCAGCAAAGGACCTCAACTATTTAATGACTATAAACTCAAGCTTTAAAATGTTAAATAATAAATAGGTTGGTGTGTTTTTCTGGGTGTAGGGAAGGAAGAGGTAATTGGGGTTTTTGTCATAATTTTATAATGGGTTGAGGAACTTGCTAAATGCCAAGTAAGTAAGTCTGTGCAAAACTTCTACAGGTCTCAGCTTTCCTGAATTGAACATAGAAGAAGTCTGTAATGCTTTTGTTTTTTTGTTTGCTTTTTTGTAATCAGTAGTAAATATCATCCATGGCACAGATCCTTAAAAAAGATAATATTGACAAATAGGATTAATTTCTTATAGTTGTATTTATTTGTTTCTATTTTGATGTCAAAGCACATAGCATTTGCTTTGCACCTTTGACAAAAGAAAATTAAATTTCACGTGTCCAAAATATTGGGGGGGTAGTAAAAACTGATTTATAGTTTTAAATCTGGCCTACAGACTATATATAGAGTAGACAGGATCATTTAGTTGGTGCTTCCAAGGCAACTGCAGGGGGTACTCAAAATTCAATAAATCTAGGAGTTTTTTAGGGGTGAATTAATCTAATTTTTGACCATATATAGCAGGTGAATTTTTAAGTTTATGGTTTGGCAGAAAGAAAATGCTCCCTGCTCTCTATGAGAGTCTGTTATTTTGTGATAATGAATTTCCTTTCTCACTAACTAATCAATTTTCAAAGTATTTTTTCTCCTCAAAAAAGTAGCTTCATCTGAATCAAATCACGACCTTACTCAATATTTATTCAATATACATACAGCTAATTCGTAGCATTTATTATATGACTGCTGATATATCATTTTATAATTGTTCTTAGGTCAGTTTTTGTCTGTTTCCTCTTCTTAACCACATTGTAAGCTCCTCTATAGTATCTGAATCTTCATGACCATATTTTTTTTAATGGCTGAGGAAATTAAGTCAAATGATATAGTGACTTGTCCAAGGTTCCACAGATAATGTCTGAGGCTGGATTTGTACTCAGTCTCCCTGACTCCAGACCCAGCACCTGATCCATTTTACTACCTAACTGTGCATAGGTAAAGGAGACTGATCTTCATGAGCTCCTGCATGACCCTGGACAAATCACATAACCCTGTTTGCTTCAGTTTATCCATTCATAAAAAGAAAAAAAAATGATGGAAGAGGAAATGTCAAGGCTTTCCAATATCTTTGTCAAGAAAATACCAAATGTGGCTATGAAAAGTTGGAAAAGACTGAAAAATAATTCAACAACAATAATGACAATAGAAAAAACAAAATCCTCAAGGGAAGGAAGTGTAGTTCTTATTTGTCTTAGGAGCTGTGTAGAATGGTATAGTAGAAAGAATTCTATATTTGAATTTAAGCACCATTTTAGTTGCTAACTATAATTTGGTTAAATAATTTAGATTGTCTGAACATTGCTTTCTGCCTCTGTAGTGTGGGAATCCTAATAATGTTATTACTCACCTATTGGTTTTTCTAGGAAAGAATTTTATATTCTTTCTCTTGCATTCCTCTCCTCTGATATCACTTAAAAGAATTCTGTAAAAACAGGCAATAATACTTGAATCCTTGTGATAGAATTTTTTTTTGTTTTTGTTGGTGGACATTGTGTATTATTAGTGCACTCTATTTGAGGTATTTTGATGTAAAATTTCAATGATGAAATTCTAGGTAAACAAAATTCCTTTTAGGATACATGAGATATGAAATAATAAAAAATTGAATTTGTAGAAATGGACATTGATGGAAATCCAGGTTCCAAATCAATCCATATTTATTAAATACCTGCCTTGTGCTAGGCCTTGTGTTCATCAATGAATGAAATGCTCATTGAAAAAAAAAGAATTTTTGATGTCAGATACATTCAAGAAAATTGGTCTAACCTTTATCTAAAGTATGAAGCAATACTTAATTATAATATCATTATTAACTTCCATACAATCTTTATTTGAATATCTTTACTGATGGGTATCTCACTACTTACTGAGGGTAAAATTCTTTCTTTTAATTTTCTCTCCTACAATCAATACTTACATGAAAGGATTTTTAATTCCTTCAATTTCATGGTCACTGTCTTCTGGACTTCATCCTTTTCTTGTGTTCTTTTTATCAGTTCCACTGTATTGTTAATACAGTTTATAAATTATTAAAATAACTATAAATAGAATGAACTATCATCTTTCTTTCTCTGGACATTATATCCCTATTGAAGCAGCCTAAGACACTGCTATTATTATATTTGTAACTTCCATAACACATTGTTGACAATATTGAAATTTAACTATTATCAATCATTAACCTTCAGTATCTATCAGTTAATTCAAAGCTGCAAATGAACTGAGAGCTGGAGTGATCCTTAAGAAGGGAAAGAGGAACTTATGTCCTCAGCAGAGGACTTTGATATAAGAAAAGAAGGTAGTTTGCTCCCACCATTTGGAGGTAGTGCTTGTAATGCAATCAAGCTTTAAAGAACATTGGGCTATGAGAAATACCATAGTGTTGTTGGTCTGGACCAGGAAGAGAACTGGGGAACTTACCTGGTCCAATCCCCTCATTTTACAGTTGAAGAAACAGATGTACAAATGATTTAGCCTCAGGTACCCAATAGTAACCATCAGAAGCCAAATCTGAACAAAAATCATCTAACTACAGAGAAAGCATTATTTTTAATATAATACTACTAACATTATAGGAATGAGACTACATGCTGTCTTTAAACAAGTGAAAAAATACACTTTACTAAAAAGATAGAACTTATTTTGCTGAATAGCTAGTGAACTTCCCTAGAAAAAGTGTATCTTTCCAGGATAAAATGATCTTTACAGGGACTGATGCCATTAAAACCTTTCAGTAACAATGAATATTAATGGATGAATCTTTGGTGTCATATACTGAAGATCATTTTTTCTCCAAGGATCCTAGAGTAAGTGTAGAAATTCCAATATTATGGAACCACAGAAACTTCCAGAAGAGCTGCAAAAGATTAGTAGAAAATGAGCTAAAAATACTAACAACTTAATAAAAAATAAGTTAAAGACTGTCCAGAAGAGGGTAATCAATCAATCAACAGACACTGAATAAATAATTGCATAAGATTTTACTAAGTGCCAGGAACAGAAAAAAAAAATTAAAACCAATCTTTTACCAAATGGTGAGGTATGTTGAATGAATACTAGTCAAGTGAAAATCACTTGGAGGAAATGGGAAGCATAACCTGCATAAAGTGAAACCTCATAGATGTATTCAAGTATTTGAAAGGCTGTTGTTTAAAGATAATATTTGTTCTTTTTGAATTCAGAAGGGATAACTAGGCCGAAAGGTAGAAATAACAAAGAAATTTAGTTTTGATATCAGAAAAAATCAATAAAGTTTAGAACTATTAAAAAGTATATTAAGTTGCTTTGAGAATAAATCAGTTTCCCCTTCTTTAGGGTCTTCAGAGTTTGGATGACCATCTATCAGAAGTGTTATGGTGAGGAATTTTTTTGTGTATGGTTTAGATAAGATGGTTCGTTGAGGCCTCTTCCAACATTTTAATTAATAATATGTTAAAATATCTTGGAAAGATAAGGGTGTGCCTTTCCTGAGTCATGGATAAACAATACTTCAACAGTACTTACTTTTTTTTCTTCATTAAAGATTTTATTTATTTTGAGTTTTATAATTTTTCCTCTAGTCTTTCTTCTCTCCCACCACCACCCACAGAATGCAATTTGTCAGTCTTTACATTGCTTCCATGTTATACATGGATCCAAATTGAGTGTAATGAGAGAGAAATCATATCCTTAAGGAAGAAACATAAAGTATAAGATACCAAGATCAGACAATATCAGTGTTTTTCTAAATTAAAGGAAATAGTCCTTGGACTTTGTTCAAACTCCATGGTTCTTTATCTGGATACAGATGGTATTCTCCATTGCAGACAGCCCAAAATTGTCCCTGATTGTTGTACTGATGAAATGAGTAAGTCCATCAAGGTTGATCATGGCCTCCATGTTGCTGTTAGGGGGTACAATGTTTTTCTGGTTCTGCTCATCTCACTCAGCATCAGTTCATGCAAATCCCTCCAGGATTCCCTGAATTCCCATCGCTCCTGGTTTCTAATAGAACAGTCCTGTTCCACGGCATACATATACCACAGTTTGCTAAGCCATTCCCCAATTGAAGGACATTTACTTGATTTTCAATTCTTTGCCACCACAAACAGGGCAGCTATGAATATTTCTGTACAAGTGATGCTTTTAGCCTTTTTCATCATTTCTTCAGGGTATAGACCCAGTAGTGGTATTGTTGGATTAGGTTATGTACATTTTTGTTGCCCTTTGGGCATGGTTCCAAATTTCTCTCTGGAAAGGTTGGATGAGTTCACAGCTCCACCAACAATGTAATAGTGTCCCAGATTTCCCACAACCCTTCCAACAATGATCCTTATACTTTCTGGTCAAATTGGCCAGTCTGAGAGGTGTGAAGTGGTACCTCAGAGAAGCTTTAATTTGCCTTTCTCTAATAAGTAATGATTTAGAGCATTTTTTCATATAACTATGGGTTGCTTTGACTTCCTCATCCACATTTGTCAATTGGGGAATGGATTTTTTAAAAAATATGACTCTGTTCTCTGTATATTTTAGAAAGGAGTCCTTAGTCAGAAACATTACAACAGTGCTTTAAACAGAGTAAGAGAAATTAGGAAATTTGTTTCTCTTTCGGCAAAGAGATCTGGATAAGAAGATAATAGGTAACAGAAAAGGCAGGGGCATGGATACTCCAAGAAAGTGAATCCAAGGTATAAGATAGTATCATATGGAGTGCTTGTGCTACCAGAAATAAATGTTCAAGTTTTTAACTCAAAAATAAAATGTTTTTAGAATTCTTATCTAATACAAATTGGTTATGAATAAGGCTTCTATTATTTGTGCCAACCATGGCCAGTTGATTCTTCTTTTCTATTCCAAATTATTGCCATGTAAAAGTATTAGAAAATATTCCATTAGAAATATTTGCCTTAGAAAGAAATACATCAGCCAAGCTTCCTTGCAGGCCCAAAGACCTGCCAAAAGTTCCATTAATATGACATTTTTTAACCAAGAATGCCTATACAACTTTGAAGTACATTTAGCATGCCTATGAAATAGCATTCAATTCTCCAAAGAACAAGGGAAAAACAACCTTGTACTGAGTCAGTATATGAAATCTTTGACTCTGAATAAAGCATTTGAAATTCATTCAAGGAGTAGAAGGAATCACCAAAAGCATCAGGGGGTCATTCTCCTTTTATTCTCAATTTTGACAATTACAATGATCAGTACAAATCCAGTGCTATTGTCTTATTCAACTTCAAAATAATTGAGGAGGGACTACTAACACAAATTACCACACAGAACACAGAACAATTTATGATAATAATTTTGACGACTAAGTATATTTATATAATATTCTGACATTTACAAGATGTCTCTTTTACAACAAACCTGTGAGGAAATATAAGAATTATGTGTCCATCTTATAGAAGAAGAAATTAAGACTCAAGGAGGCTGACTTCCTTCATAGATAGTAATAAACACATATACAGATTCTGTTAGTGTAAGGAATTTGAATCATCCTTTTGGCACTACCCTCCTTCTCCATCATCACTGCTCATACTCACACAACTAATTCTTAGTGTTATCAGTTTACAGTCTAGTCAGTAGTCTGAAGGAAAAAAAAAAACAGTGACCAGATCACTTAAAACCCTATTATGAACTTGAAACAAACCTAAACCCACAAACCAGGTTTATTTTCTTTCTTGTGAAACTTATTCCTCCTTATAATTTCACTATTTCTGTCAATAGTGCCCTCATTTACTTTGCAGCTCATATTTGAAATTGGATTTATTTCTTGCCCCTCTTCTTATATTTAATCATTCACCAAGTCCTGTCTGAGATAAGACAACATCCTACCTGCAATTACTCTTGCTTCAATCCCCTTTCTATTCCCATGACTATTCTCTAGCAAATCATCTGGTACCATCCTCCCATGCTTTGCACCTTCATTCTTACTTTTCCAGAAGTCATCCTTCATACTATTTACAGATTAAATTCTTTAAAAAATAGCCCTGGGAGACAGAGTCAAGGTGGCAGAGTAAAGGCATAGATTTGCTTGAGCTCTCTCCCAAACCTCTCCAAATACCTTCAAATAATGATCCTAAACAAATTCTAGACCACTGAATACACAAAAAGGTGGAGTGATTTCCCAGTCCAAAACAACTTGAGGATAGGCAGGAGAGAGGATCACAATACAGCATAGGATGCACTAGTACAGTCCTATCCTAGCCAACTAGTAGTTGCTTCCCCATTCTCAACCTATAGTCTGTAAGGTGATCAAAGAAATAGTTTAAAGGAGATTATAGGGATTTATTTATTAGCACTTAAGTAAGACTCCATTGCTTTGTCCATATTTGGATCCTGGTCACTTCCTGAATGGCAGTTCCAGGGCACTAAGGGGCAGTGACACACCATACTCTGTGGCTTCAGGGGAGCAGGGACCCTCCTTACAGTTTTAGGACAGAAAATTTATTGTCATTCATAGATCAGAGCACACGTAAGGAGAATAGTTAATATCTACTGAAAATAGCTGCACTATACCTCCAAAGTGTGGAACAATGCATCCTTCACCTTGGAAGCAGAACCCTACATTAGCAAAGTGGTAAATCCAAGTCACAAGCTGGGGAAAATGAGCAAACAACAAAATATGACCATAGAAAGTTACTACGGTGAAAAGGAAGTTAAAAACACATTCTCAGGAGATAATAAAGCCAAACCTCCTACATCCAAAGCCTCCAAGAAAAAATATAAAATATAAATCCATCTCAAACCATGGAAAAGTTCAAAAACTATTTTGAAAAGCAGGTCAAACGGGAAGAGGAAAATCGGAATGAGAAATGGAAGTGCTGCAAAAACATCATGAAAAATAAGTCAAAAGCCTGTTAAAGGAGAAACAAAAAATACTAAAGAGAATGGCACCTTAAAAACAGACAAGGCAAAAACAGTAAAAGAGGTCCAAAAAAGTTAATGGGGAGAAGAATGCCTTAAAAAGGGAATTAGTCAAAAAGAAAAAGAGGGACAAAATTTCACTTAAGAAAAGTAGTTCTTAAAAATAGAATTGGCCAAATGGAAAAAGCAAGTACAGATCACAAAAGAAAATAATTCTTCAAAAAAATAGAATTATCTTATGAGGAATCAAGAAACAATAAAACAAACCCCCCAAAATGAAAAAAGTAGAAGAAAATGTGAAATATATCATCAGAAAAGCAATTGACCTAGAAAATAGACCCAGTAAAGATCACTAAAGAATTTCTGGACTACCTAAATGTCAAAATTTTAAAAAGAGCATAGATATCATCTTTTAAGTAATTATCAGGGGAAATTATCCTGATATTCTGGAACCAGAGGATAAAATGGAAAATATAAGAATCCACCCATCACCTCCCAAAAGAGATCTCAAAATGAAAACTCCAAGGAATGTTATAGGCAAATTCCAGAGCTACCAGGTAAAGGATACTTATTTTTCTTAATTTCAAATTATTTATTTATTTATTTTTTGGTTTGAGGAATGATTATTAAGGGAAAAAGTTAAATAATAGGTAGGTTTTATTAAATGTTCATCAGATTCTGAAGGATTGGTTTATTTTTGTTTGTTTGTTTTATTTTTCTTCCTCTGGTTAGAGATAACAATGTCCATAGCTGATCTAATATGATTGTCTTAGTTCTCTGAACTGCTGAGAGAAGCTGCTTCCATCAAGGTTGTTCACCTTACACTGTTGTTGATGTGTACATTGTTCTCTTGGTTCAACACCCTTCATTCAGCATCAGATCCTGTAAGTCATTCCATGCTTCCCAAGAGTCTGACCATTTATGGTTTCTTATAGAACAATAATATTCCATAGCATTCATGTTGTATAACTTGTTTAGTCATTTCCCCAATTGATGGGCATCCCTTAAATTTCCAATTTTTTTGCCACTACAAAAAGAGCTCTTTTGAATATTTTGGAACATGTTGAACTTTTCCCTTTTTTTATAATTTCTTCTGGATATAAACTTAGAAATGGAATTGCCAGGTCAAAGGGTACGAACAATTTTATTGCTCTTAGGGCATAGTTCCACATTTTTCTCCAGAAAGACTGGATCCATTCACACCTTCCCCAGCAGTGCATCAATGTCCTAATCCTCCCACAACCACTCCAACATTGGTCATCTTTCCTTTTTCTCATCTTGGTCAATCTGATAGGTCTGAGGTGATACTTACTGTTTTTTTCTTAATTTGTATTTATTTAATAAATAATGATTTGGAATATTTTTCATATTATATATATATATATATATATATATATATCTTTAATTTTTTCATTTGAAAACTGTCTGATCATATCCTCTGACTATTTATCAATTGGGAAATGACTTATAACTTTATAAATTCTCTATATATTTTAGAAATGAGATCTTTAGCAGAACTCTCAGTTGTGAAGATTGTTTTCCAGCTTTCTGCTTTCCTTCTGATTTTGACAGCATTGATTTTATTAGTGCAAAACCTTTCTAATTTAACATAATCAAATCATTCATTTTTGCATTTTATAATGTGCTCTAATTCTTGTTTGGTCATAAATTTATTCCCTTTCCATAGATCTTGTAGATAGAGTATTTCTTGGTCTATTAATTTATTTATGGTGACACTATTTATGTCTAAATTCTGTATATATTTTGACCTTATTTTGGTATAGATGTGAGATGTGGATCTATGCCTAGTTTTTACCATAATATTTTCCAGTTTTCCCAATCATTTTTGTCAAATACTAAATTCTTATCCCAGAAATTGATGTCTTTGGTTTTGTCAAATAGTAGATTTCTGTAATCATTTACTGCTGTTTCTCTTGAACCTATCCTAATTCACTGAACCAGTTTCTTAACCAGCACTAGGCAGTTTTTTATGACTGCAATTTTATAGTATAATTTTATATCTGTTAGAGCTAGGCCACTTTCCTTTACATTTTTTTCATCAGTTTCCTTGCTATTCTTGCCATTTTGTTGCTCCAGATGAATTTTATTATTTTTTTCAAGCTCATAAAAGTAGGTATTTGGTAGTTTGATTATTATGATACTGAATAAGTAATTTAATTTGGGTACAATTATCATTTTTATTATATTAGCTCGACCTAACCAGGAGCATTTGACATTTTTTCCATTTATTTGGATATAACTTTATTTGGGTGAGAAATGCATTACCATTGTCTTCATACTGTTTCTGGGTTTGTCTTGGGAGGTAGATTCCCAAATATTTAATATTATCTATAGTTATTGGGCTTTGTTTCTCATATATAGACATGTTGATGATTTATGTGAGTTTATTATATATCCTGGTGCTTTACTGAATTTAATTGGTTCAAGGAGTTTTTTTTACATGCTCAGGTTCTCTAAGTTTACCATTATATCACCTGCAAAGAATGAACGTTTTGCTTTCTAATTGCCAATTCTGATTCCTTCAATTTCTTTTTCTTCTCTTATTGCTACCTATAGCATTTCTAATACTATATTGAATAGTAATGGTGAAAATAAGCATCCTTGTTTTACCCTTGATGTTATTGGAAATGCTCTGAGTTTATTGGAAATGCTCCTATTACATATAATATTTGTTTTAGATATTAATTAGCTATATATTATTTAGCATTTTAAGGAAATTTTCACTTATTCCTAAACTTTCTGCTGTTTTTTAATTTTAATTTTTAATTTTATCAAAGATTTTTTCAGCAATTATTGAACTAATCATATGATTTCTGTTGGTTTTGAAAGAGAAGATATTTCATTAAGCCTTGAGGAAAAAACAATTCTAAGTGTCTTGGAGTCACACTTAGGATAACACAAAATTTAGCATCATCCACATTAAAAGATTGTAGGGCTTGAAATATGATATTCTGGAAGGCAAAAGTGCTTGGATTACAACTAAGAATCAATCACCCAGCAAAACTGAGCATACTCTTTTGGGGGGGTAAGATGAATATTTATTGAAATATAGGACTTTCAAATTTTTCTGATGAAAACACAATAGCTGAACCAAAAAATTTATTTTATAATAAGTCTCAAGAGAAATATAAAAAAGTTAATAAGCAAGGGAGATCATAAGGTACATAATGAGGCTGAACTGTTTTTATTCTTACATGGGAAGATGATAATGGTAATTCATGAGTACTTTCTCATTATTAGGACTGTTAGAAGTAATATATAAAATATATATTTGTGTGTATGTATAAAGAGAGAGAAAGGGAGTTTTGATTTGAATATAAGGAATTAGATCTAGAAAAACAAAATTAAGGAATAAGAAAGGAAAGCTAAGAGAAAAGGGAAGGGAGAGCTGAATGGAGTAAAAATTGTGTCACACAAAAGGGGCAAGAAAAATCTTTTATAGTAGAAGAGAAGAAAAGGGAACTGCATAGAAGTGAATGAACTTTCATCTCTTCAGAACTTGCTTTTAGAGGGAATACTATTGAGACTCAATTAGGCAAAGAAATCTCTTATGGAAAAATAGGAGGGACAGGGGATAAGGGAAGAGGATAAGGGAAGGGCTGGAAGATTGGGGTAGGAGTAGTTACAAGCAAACACTTTTTGAGGATGGACAAGGTGAAAGGAGAGAGCAAATAGAATAAACAGTGATTGTGTGTGTGTGTATGTGTTTGTGTTGTGTGTGTGTGTGTGTGTGTGTGTGTGTGTGTGTGTGTGTGTGTGTGTAGGAATAGGATGGAGGGAAAAACAGCCACAATAGAAACGTGAGAAAAAAAATTTGAAGCAACTTCCTCTTCTAAAGGTCTCATTTCTCAAATATATAGAGACCAAAATCAAATTAATGTAAAATAAGAGCCATTCCCCAATTGATAGATGATCAAAAGATATGGACAGCTTTCCATATGTGGTTATCACTGCCATCTATAGCCATATAAAACATGTTCTAACTCAAACTGATTGGAGAAATGAAAATTAAAAAAATTCTGAGGTATTACCTCATACTCTTAGATTGGTGATTGACAGAAAAAGAAAATTACAAATGTTGGATGGGAAGTAGGAAAAAATTATACATTAATGCATTGTTATTGCAGTTGTGAACTGATTCAACCATTCTTTAAATTTAGAGCAATCTGGAACTATCCCCAAAGTGCTATAAAATCATGCATACCCTTTGACCTATCTATATTCCAAAATAATGAAAAATAAAAATAGGAAAGATCCTATATGTACAAGGATATTTATGGCAGCTCTATTTTGGTGGCAATGAATTAGAAATTGAGGGGATACACATCAGTTGGGGAATGGCTGAACAAATTGTATGTGATTATGAGGGAATGCTTTTGTGTTAGAAGAAATAATGAGCAGGATGCTTTCATAAAAACCTGATCAGGTACTCAAATACGTCAAATAATTGCCTGTTGAGTAAAATTGGAAATCTTCCCTAATAGAGTGCCATCCTATTTGCCTATGGTTATATCCTCTATAAACTATTTTTTTTAGATTTTTCAAAGCAATGGGGTTAAGTAGCTTGCCCAAGGCCACACAGCTAGGTAATTGTCAAGTGTCTGAGGTCGGATTTGAATCCAGGTACTCCTGACTCCAAGGCCAGTGCTCTATTCACTGCTCCACCTAGCCACCCCTCTCTATAAACTATTTCAGTCCCAACAAACTATTTGTTTTTTAAACAAAGTCTGCATTTTTCCAACCATTAGAATTATTCTCATTGCTTCTCAAAATTTTAAAATTCTTCTTCACCTATTTGCTCACCCTTATAAGATCAACTCCCAGATGATGTCCTCTCTAGATGCTTCCCTTATTTCCTCTTTAGGTAACAACCTTTCCCCTTTAGACTTTACTTATCATTTTATTTTGAATCTCAAACATTTAGTGTCTCTTAAGGAGTATGGCATAGAATATGTGTGTTCCCTATTCCTAAAGTGCCAGTGGGACAGAGATAGTAGAGACCTTGGTCATTTAATCACCAAATGCCTCCAGGAGCTCTTTAAGTCTATGAAAAAAAATGTTGGACTACATTCTACTACCATTCTCTCTACCAGTCAAAGAGGTCCAGTGCTTACCCTTAGCTTCTTAGGGACCTATATGCTCCATGAAGACAGAAATTTTATTTCCTTTCTACTTTGTATTATCCCTAGTGCCTGTCATGGTGAATCTATTATAAATGTTTATGTATTGTTGAGAATCTCTCCAAAAAGCAGGAAGGGAAGGGTAATGCTGATTCAAAACACAGGAATCTACAGAAAACATGAAATCTCAAGGTTTCAAGTGGGAAAGGATCTTTAAGATCATCTTGTCCAATCCTCTTACTTCAAAGATGAAGAAATTGAGGTCCAGGGTATTAAATGTGCAGTCATACAAAGAGTAAGGTGCAGAAACAAGATTCAGACCCAGGGCTTCTGAGTCTACATCCAGTTTCTCTCATGACCTCCCACTTCCTCTCTTTTATGACATAGGTTGGAAAGCTTGCAAATTTCTAAAAAGACTTTCATTTCTTTTTTTTTAAATTAGACTTGTGATTTCAGTATAGGGAATTACTAATGAAGTAACTCCTTTGTTCAATAATTGTTATGTGACGTCCAGTCTTAGGGAGTTGTCTGGAGGTACTGAGAAATTAAGGACCATGCTCAGGGTCACACAACCAGTGTGTCTATCAAATGCAGACCCTAAAACCAGATCCTTTTGACATCAAGGCTATTCCTCATCCTCTCTGCCTTGTTTTCTTTCTTCATAATAACAATGTTGGGGCTTATTCTTTGAGGAATACACTGGGGTGTGTAGGGGGCATGTCTCAGGAAGGCTCTAAGTAAAGGAGAAGAACTGTAAGCAAATCCAGATAACTCCTAACTCAAGGTTGGGGAGCTATTGCAATTTCCACTCCGTCAAAATAACTCTCCAAAGGTCTATGATTATCCAGTCTCTGATACATGGTTTGGAAAATTGGCCATATTATGTTTCAAAATATTTCTTGCAGGGCCTCTTTTACAAATGCTTCCTCTCCTGTGGCCAGGTCTGTCTGAGCACAACTGCAGTCAAAATTTGTGATGGATGGAGCACACAGACTGCTCTGGATTAAAATCAGGAGATGCAGAAATTCAGTAATTCAGTCAGTCCACCGTGAGTATTTATCAAGTGCTTACTATGTGCCACTCTTATTAGAAAGTCACCACCTTTCAGTCTTTTAATTGTTCATGGTTAAGCCACAGAATCAATGGATGTGAGTTTCATAGCTCTGTTGTTATGGTATCTAGATCATTTCTAGTAGAGCCTCAGCAAAGAGCCCATTTACTTTCCCCTTTGCCTTCTACAAACTGAAATGCAACTAGGGAATTAATTGCTAAATGGAGAAGTAATGTTAATGACAAATTGAAAAATATAAATAGAAAGTGAAAAGTTCATATTACAACATTTAGTCATCAATTTGTTTTTTTTGAAATCAGCTCAGCTTAACTAGAAATTATACACCTATAAATGCATATATGTATATATATATGTATATATGTATGTATACACACTATATCCTGGATTTTGAAATTTAAGTGAATAAACCATTTTATTTTGCACTAAAAGCATTGAAATTCCAGTCTTAATATTGCAGTGTTGAAAGCTTTGCATTTTGTAATATGGACTAGACATGTGAGCATCTATGGAGAGGCACATACCATTTTAAATATCCACAAATTTCCCTAAAGTCCCAAGTGGTTTCCTTGGCAACAAGGCTGCTGAAATGTAAAAGGATAAGGCAGACTGGATATTGCCTATCATTCTCCTTCTGTAGGTTATTTTAAATAGCTGCAATTTTCTTTGCACATCTCAAAAAATCCGTAGTAGTAGTCAAGCAGCCTAATATGAGAAGCATTAGAGAATAGTACATCAGAGTCTAATTTGTATGGGCAAATTATTACTTTTGCTATTCACTGATTTGTAGTACACCATTTTCATGTACCAAATTATAGAACCAAAAAAAGCAAACCATAAATACATCAGAATAATTTTAGATAGAATAGGATAAAATATCTGCAAATAGCTTTTGACAATGGAGACAGTGATTAATAATGGTGACATATCCCTGAAACTTCTTTTCAATTCACCAGGAATAGCATGTGTATAATGAAGTCAGTCTTTGCCACATTGGATAAAAGAAAATTCACATTGCCAAGCAGAACAAGTCATATTTATTGTAATCTTTTGGGAAAATGTCTTCAAATGTGCAACAGCTATGTTTTTAAGTTATTTGTTAAATCCTCTTATTTTCATAGTGTCATTATTATGTTGGCTATTGTTCTTGCTTTTTCTTAACTTCTTCTGATGGATATGGTAACATAAAATATACACATTAATTTCAATCAAACAGTGAAATGCCACTTATTGGTAAAATTTATCATCTTATCTGTTAGAAATGTGTTGCAATGGTTAGCCCCACGTCTGTCTTCTTTGCAGCATGAAGAGCATTCAAGTCTAAAGGTGGGTGGGAAGAAGTATTGGTAGCTTTAGTTAAATCAAAAGTAACTACTAATCAATACATTCATAGGCTATAGATATAAAATACTGAGGTAGAGTTTCTTGTTGCTATCCTTGTCCCATCTAAGCTGAAAGAACCCCTAAACTTACAGATTCTTTGCTGTTTGTGTCTGTGTATATATATATATATATATATATATATATATATATATATATATATATATATATATATATGGGTTTGTCTGTGTGTGTGTGTGTGTGTGTGTGTATGTGTATTTGTTTGGTGTTTTTTGGTTGTTGGCTAAAAACCTATGACCCTTTCTCAGAATAATGTTCTTAAATTCATAAAATAAATTACATGGGTTCATAAAAGAAATAATTATCATGAAATATAGTTATCAAAATATTAAATAAAAATAATTTTAAAAAATCACTGTTCCTAGGTAACAAACCCCTACCCTAGAGGTTCAACTTTAGTGCATATTTTCAATTTTTTGAAGAAATATATCATTAGAAGGCTCCAAATAATTCGGTTCCATCTACCAATTTTCATATAGATAGATAGATAGATAGATAGATAGATAGATAGATAGATAGATAGATAGATAGATACAGATACACACACATATATATGTTGATGTTATTATTCCTTTTATATTTCTTAGTGCATCACCTCTATAGGAATTCCTATGCCCAGAACTTCTATGAGACTTAACCAAAGACTTTGAATCCTAAACTTGATACCAAGACTATTAACACTAGCAGGACTTTCAGTAATCTTTGATCCAGATTCTCTCTAAATGCGCTCCCAACAACAACTAAAGATTTTGAATGTAATTATACACACACACACACACATGCTTAAATGTAACTGAAAATTCCTTAAATCATACACAGTATTTAATCCAGTATTTTTAAATAATTGTAATAAAAGTCTAGAATGGATTTAAAAAAAAAACCCATCTGTCCTAGAGACCAATTGGATCTGAGATTGTGGCTATCTAACTAATGAATAAAAATTCTATTTTTATAACACCTAACTAAGGTTTTGAACAGGAGAGGAATAATAACCAGAACTTCTATTTATATAGAAAAAAAGGAATAGACAAATCTGACAGGAAATATAATTAACAAAAATTCAACTGAAAGAGCTTCATGCATAAATGTGATTCTAGTTAACTATGAATTTGAAATTGCTCTGAAGGACTACTAAGGATGCCCCTAATATTAACTGGACCAGGATTCACCCTGAAGTAATAGAAGACACAAAGAAGTCAAAGGAAACACAAAAGGAACATTCTAGTTAACTGAGAATGCTCTGAAGTACCACTAAGAGTGCCCATAATATTAACTGGATGAGGTTAAGCAACATGAATATTCTGAGGTACAATGTAGAGAAAACTATAACAACACACTCAACATGGTGAGATGCTTGCAATATGCTAAACATACAAAAATTTAACTAACGTATATGATATCAGATTTGTCTTCCCCCATCCTGTGAATTCCAGAGCATATGCTTCCTGACTTTGACCATTGTGTGGAATGCCTTTTGCTCCTGCAAATCCTTTCTCTCTCTGATCTGTTTCTCTGTATCTGTTTCTTTCCAGCCCCCACCCACATCTTGTCTTTCTTCTCCCTCTCCCCTGTCTTCTCTCCCCTTCTTCTTCCCCCCCCCCATCTCTTTCCCCCATACCTCTTTCTTTCCTCTCCTCCTCCTCCTACTCTCCTGTCATGATGAATAAAGTGAAAAGAGAGTCCTTTCTATGTAAAGGCCAAGGGTTCATTTGGATACTGTGGATGGAATATTCAGTTAAGTATAAGTTGGGCTAGGCAGCTTCTGAAAGAATTTTCAATTATGACAATATGTGATTCTGTGATTTTTCCCCTTCAAAACACAAATACCACCTTTAATGTAATAAAGCATTATCTACTTTTAAAATGCGTATGGGGGTGGAGCCAAGATGGTGACAAGAAGGGATCCAGTCTTAGGAGCTCTCTGATAAAATTCATCAGCTAAGGACTCTAACTAAACTTTCGAGAGACAGAACCCACAAAGGGACACAGTGAGGCAGTGCTCCTACTCAAGGTAACCTGGAAAAGAGCAGAAAGGCTCTGCTCCCCAGGTCGGAGAGGCAGCCCACCGGAGGGGTGGCCCACCAGAGCCAAAGAACCTCAGCCTCACGGAGTCAGCCCCAGGGCGCTGGGGGTCTCAGTTCACAGCAGCTGGGGAGTCTCCTGAGCTGCACCCCGAGGAGCACCGGGCACAAAGTGGGGGAACAGCGGGGGGACCTCTGCCGTGAGCACATGGAGCCCAGACCTCAGGGCACACAGCAAGCAGCATCCTCTTTCCCCAGCCCTGATCCAGGAAACAGAAGCAGGAGCCTCCAGGGCATGAACCAATTGAGCTGAGGGAGGGGAGTGAAGAGAGACTGCCTAGCTCTGTCCTCTGCCCCTGAAACAGGACTCTGGGGCTCTGACCACATTCAGATCCTGACCACAGTCTAGGCCCCCCCCATAGAACAGCAGCCCCCCCCCCCCACATCAGCCCCTTGGCAGAGGGGGGCGCTTGTGGTCATTCACAGACCAGGAGGGAGGACAGAACCTCACACACTGAGACCCTTGTGGGAGTGTCCCAAAAGCTTAAGAAACACCCCAAACCAGGCCCAGGCTGGGAAAATGAGCAAGCAGAAAAACAAAAAGAAGACTATTGAGAAATATTTTGCAAATGAGCCCAAGAAGGACCAAAATACTCAGTCTGAAGATGAGGAAGCACAAGCTCCTGCATCTAAAGACTCCAAGAAAAAACAGAAATTGGGCTCAGGCTATGATAGAGCTCAAAAAAGACTTTGAAAATCAAATGAGGGAGTTGGAAGAAAAACTGGGAAAAGAAAGGAGAGAGATGCAGGAAAAACATGAAAATGAAGTCAGCAGCTTAGTAAAGGAAATCCAAAAAAATGCTGAAGAAAATAGTATGCTAAAAACCAGCTTAGGTCAAATGGATAGAACAGTTCAAAAAGTTATTGAGGAAAAGAATGCTTTAAAAAGCAAAATTGGCCAGATGGGAAAAGAGATAAGAAAATTCTCTGAGGAGAACAAATCCTTCAGACAAAGAATAGAATTCAGGGAGATTGATGAATTTACGAGAAATAAGGACTCATTGCTTCAAAACCATAAAAAAGTAAAATTAGAAGAAAATGTGAAACATGTCATTGAAAAAAATGACTGATAAGGAAAGCAGACTGAGGAAAGATAATTTAAAAATTATTGCAATACCTGAAAGTCATAATCAGGAAAAGAGCCTTGACATCATTTTCAAAGTATTGCTACAGGAGAATTGCCCTGATATCCTAGAAGCAGAGGGCGTAAATAGAAATGGAGAGAATCCACCTATCCCCCAGAGAAAGAGATCCCAAAAAAAACAACCCCTAGGAATATTATAGCCAAGTTGCAGAACTCCCAAGTCAAAGAGAAAATATTACAAGCAGCTAGAAAGACACAGTTCAAATATCATGGAGCAGCAGTCAGGATCACACAGGACTTAGCAGCAACTACATTGGAAGCTCGTGGAGCTTGGAATACAATATACTGGAAGGCAAGAGAGCTTAGAATGCAGCCAAGAATGAACTACCCAGCAAGGCTGAATGTCCTCTTCCAAGGAAAAAGATGGACTTTCAATGAACCAGGGGAATTTCAAAGGTTCCTTTTGGAATGGCCAGAGCTGAACAGAAGGTTTGATCTTCAGATACAGGACCCAGGTGAAGCATGGAGATTGGAGGAGAGGGGGGAAATATGAGGGACTTAATGAGGATGAACTGCATGTATTCCTGCATAGAAAAATGACACTGATAATACTCATATGAACCTTCTCAGTCAATAGAGCAGGTAGAGAGAGCTTTTATATTTGAAGCACAGGAGAAAGCTGAATTCGAAGATAAAATATGGTGTAAAAATGGAGTCAATAGAAAAAAAAAGGGAAATGGAATGGGAGAAAGGAAAAGGAAAGGGGGAATAGTCCAAGATATTTCACATAAGATTTTTTTTTATTACAATGAGCTATTGCAATGATATGGAAGGGGGAGGCAAGGGGGAATTAGGGAAACTTTGCTCTTATTAGAGATGGCTAGGAGAGGAAACAGCAAATATACTCAATGGGGTATAGGCATCTGGAGTAAGAAGGAGGGGGGAGCAGGGGGAAGGGGTGGGGATGTGAATAAAGGAGGAGAGGATGGACCATGGGGGGAGAGTGGCCAGATGTAACACATTTTCTTTCTTACTTCTCGCAAGGGGCTGGGAATGTAAGGCCTGCCCAGGACCACAGGGCCAGGTAGATTCTGGGCCTAAGGGGTGGTATGGGGGCTCAGGGCTTCTTGGCCCCGGGATCAGGGATCTTTCTGCTGCGCCACTCAGCTACCCTACAGCAGAGTCATAGTGAAAGGAGAGAGAAAATAGAGTACATGGTAGTGGAGAAATAAGAAAGGAGGGAGTTGTGATCAGCAATGGCAATGGTGGAAAAATATGGAAATAACTTTTGTGATGGAGTTATCATAAAGAATGAGATCCACCCATGACAGAGTTGTTGGTGTTGGAACAAAGACTCAAGCACATTTTTTGTTATGATTATTTGGGGGAGGGTGCAGGGCAAGTAGGGCTGGATGGCCTGCCTGGAGCCACATAGCGGGGTGATCTTTGGGTGTCTGGGGCCAGATTTGGACCCAGGTGCTCCTGGCTCAAGGGCCAATGCTCTGTCAGTCACCCAGCCACATCTACTATTATTACTATTTTATTTTATTTTGGGTCTTTTCTTTCTTTCTTTCTTTCTTTCTTTTTTTTTTTTTTGGTTTTTGCAGGGCAGTGGGGATTGGGTGGCTTACATGTCACATGTCTGGGTGATTGTTGGGTTTACGAGGCTGTATGTGGACTCGGGTGCTCATGGCTCCAGGCTGTTGCTTCGTCCATTGCGCCACCTGGCCATACCTACAATTATTACCATTATTATTTTTTTATTTTAATTTTTTTCCTCTCCCCTTTACTTTTTTCGCCCAAACAAGTCTATCTATATTCATGGGGGAGGAGGAGGGGTATTTTGTTTACTTGTAAAGAAGAATATTTTATTAATGTAAAAAAAATTTGCACAAAATGAGAATAAAAAAATAAATTAAAATGTGTATGTATGTATATATGAATACAGGTTTCCTTCATTTGTGTATTAGTTGAAATCAGGAAAGTATTATAAAAAAATCATATACTATTTTATGTAGCATGGAGTATATCTTGCCACTTTAATGATTTTGACTAAAATATAAATAAACTATTCTATGTACTCAAAACAGTATCCATACCGAACAATCTTTTTTTTTAAATCTAAGGATGCATTTCTAAAGTACACATTACATATATATTACCATTTAAAATGACTCCTTATTTAATATGTAGTATATCTGTTAATAGACATACTCACTCTTCCATAACTTGAGAACTCATAGTTGTGCAGAACTCATTAAAAAGAGACTTTAAGTCAAGAGAACATTATCAAAGATGTTAAATTATTGCATATACCCAAATATTCTATTTTTTAACTCACTCTGTAATTTGCAGCAATCTAAGGAAAATGACTCATAATTAACAGTAACCCTTTCAGACTAAAATATTTCTTTGCCTATAAAATGCTTATACTTTTAAAAATCCATTTTCTGAAAAATAAACCTGAGATTGAGTTTTAAAAAATTCGGTAAGTGCTTCACTACCACTACTGAACTTCTGACAAAGCTGGGTTTTATATTTAAATGCGATTTCATTTCGGGATCATACATTTTCTCTTACCAAGTTATCATATTGCTTATTTATAACATTGGCGATCTTGGTCTTACTAACTCAACTGTGGAAGGAATATTATCTTGGCTACAAAGATGAGATCCTTTTAAAGTTTGCTTTTCTGTATTTCATTATGATACTGTTGAGGTCATTTCCTCCTTTACATTTTTTTTAAGTTTCAGAATTCATAGAGTTCTGTAAACAAACTCATTCAAAACCAATGGATACTGACATAAAATATATAAACAATTTGGGAGAAGTATCCAGTTCATTTTATATTCCTGGCATAGTCCTATAATATACATGAAAGTATGGTTTATTAATAAAAATGTATTCAGAGAAAACTGGATAGAAAATGAGGATATAATTGTGTTGAAAAGCCTTTTATCTCTAGGTCATTAGCAACCAGGGACTTAATCTCCATGAACAAAATATTTACTATCCATCAATATTATCTTAAAGAATTCATATATGAACCTATTTTACAACACAGGGAAACTGATATTCATAACTATTTGATTAATTAAATTCATTTGATAAGATAGTAGTTAAAATGGGAAGACAGCAACAGGTCCTGTGATTTATAATCGAACTATTAATTGCATAATATTATTATTTCTTCTCAATTCATTAGTGCCTTACATTACATTACTGTGGATAAGAACTTTGAGTTCAGTTGCAGATTTAAAGAAAACTATGATTGACTTCATTTAAAATTTTCAATTGCTTTCTACATTCCTGGCATGGATTTTAAGAAAACAAATGACATGCTCTAAATATGAATGGAGTTCTTTTTAAAGAAAAAGACCTATTATTCATCATCAGCAAATCCATATCCCTAATTTTATCAATACAGGAAATTCCAGGAGTGGAAATTTTCTCTATCAATATATTGACAACTATTCTATAACTTATAATAGTGATTTTCAATTTACTTTTCTCAAGGCACAGCATTATTCTTTGTTACAAGGAATCATAGAACATTCTGAAGAAGTTGAGAAGTCTTCGAGAGGGATTTGTCTATTTGAATGAAGATCCTTCTAACTATAAATTTGAACTCTTATGACCATATTACTTTAATTTTTGTTTCTATTGAGTCCAACTTTTTATTAAAAAGCAAGGCCTTGATTCGACATAAAGACTAAATGACTTCTTCAATACCTAAGATTGCTCTGAAAAGAATCCTCACAATTTAGTTCTTCACCTTTCTTATGTCTTTCTCAACTGAATAGTATAAAATTAAAATAGTAGAAGCTTATAAGCACTATTAGTAAAGAATGCATGACTCCTGGTGGCTAGGTGGTGTAGCAGATAAAGCACCTGCCCTGGAGTCAGGAGTACCTGGGTTCAAATCCCATCTCAGACACTTAATAATTACCTAGCCCTGTGCCCTTGGGCAAGCCACTTAACCCCCTTTGACTTGCAAAAAAAAAAAAAAGAATGCATGACTCAAGATAGGAAAGAGTTTAAATAAGGATTGATGAGAGACCTCAAAGATCTCAAAGGCACTTAAAAATGAAACAGAAAGGAAAGTAAAAAATTGATGAAAGAAAAAATCTGTAAAGATCATATAAATATATATAAAACACACATATATATGCATATATTAAATAGTATTTCTATTGTTCATAATACTTATATGCATATATTTATATGTATACAAACACATATGTGTGTATATTGTGTGAATATATGTACATATATATTTAAATATGTTTTGTTTGGTACCAATTAGGAACCAATTTGGACTCTATCATCACAGTATATGATTCAATTCTGCAGGAAATAGAAAAATAACTGAAAAAAGACAAAGATGGAAATTAGATGTCACTCTACCTAGAGTCAAGAAAACTGGGTTTCATATCTTAACTCAGACACTTACTAGCTGTGTGACTCCAGTATACCCAACTTTTCTGCTTCAGTTTTCTCAGTTGTAACCTGAGAGTAATAATTGTACTTATCTTAAAGGGTTGTTGTGAAAATCAAATGAAATTGTGTGTGTGTGTGTGTGTGTGTGTGTGTGTGTGTGTATTTTTACAGTAGTCATTCTACTTTTTAAATTTATTTATTTTTTGTTTTCATCCATTTGTACATGCATATTTCCAAGTTACAAAATTTCCCTCCACCTTTCCTTCCCACCCCCCTTCTGCTCAGTAGAGTACATTCAGGATAGTATTTTACATACATATTTTGTTAAATTTATTTATAAATTAGTAATTTTGGGCATGAGGCATTAGGATTAAGGGAGAGAGATACATAAGAGATAATTTTTATCGTGTCATCAGATTTGGTAGGGGTGATTTTTTTTCAGTGTTTTTTTTGTTTGTTTTCTTCTTCTTTTTCTGTTTAGGGATAATATGAACCATTGCCAGTCTAATTCTCTTATCTTAGCTCTCTGGACTGTCAAGAGGAGTTGTTTCATCTCATAATGTTGTTGATGTGTACACTGTTCTCTTGACTCTACTCCTTTCACTCAGCATCAAAACCTGTAAGTCATTCCATGCTTCTCTAGAGTCTGACCATTCATGGTTTCTTATGGAGCAATAATATTTCATAGTATTTATGTAGCATAACTTGTTTATCCATTCCCCAATTGATGGGCATCCCCTCAATTTCCAATTCTTTGCCACTACTAAAAGAGTTGCTATGAATATTTGGGAACATGTAGGACTTTCCCCATTTTTTGCAATTTCTCCTAGATATAGTCCTAGAATTGGAATTGCTGGGTCAAAAAAAATGTACTTCAGTCTTTGAATCATTTTATTGCTCTTTGGGCATAGTTCCATATCACTTTCCAGAAAGGCTGGCTATATTCAGCAATGTATCAATGTCCCAGTCCTCTCACAACCTCTCCAACATTGATCACCTTCCCTTTTTCTCATCTGGGCTAATCCAGTCATTGTTGTTTTAAATTGCATTTCTCTAATCAAAAGTGATTTGGAGCATTTTTTCATATGATTATATAAAGATTTAATTTCTTCGTTTGAAAACTGTTCATATTTTTCAACCATTTATCAATTGGGGAATGACTTGTGACCTTATGAATTTTATGCAATTCTCTCTATATTTTAGAAATGAGAACTTCATCAGATCTCCTGATTTTAAAGATCATTTCACAGCTTTCTGGTTTTCTTCTAATTTTGGCAGCATTGATTTAATTAGTTTTTTTCCTGCAATGGGGTTAAGTGACTTGCCAAGGTCACAGAGCTAAATAATTATCAAGTGTCTGAAGCCACATTTGAACTCAGGTCCTCCTGACTCCAAGGCTGGTGCTCTATCTACTGGGCTACATAGCTGCCCCAGCATTGATGTAATTCATGCAAAACCTTTTTAATTTAATACAGCCAAAATCATTCATTTTGCAGGTTATTATATGATCTAATTCTTGTTTGGTCATAATTTTATCCCTTTTCCATAGATCAGAGTATTTTTAGTCTATTAATTTATCTATGTTATTGCTCTTTATGTCTAAATACTGTACCCACTTTGAACATATTTTGTTATAGGGTATGAGATTGTGGATTTATGCCTAGTTTTGCCATACAATTTTCTACTTTTTCCCAACAATTTTTGTCAAATAGTGAGGTCTTATCCCAGAGGCTGATGCCCTTGGGTTTGTCAAGCAGTAGATTGCTTTAGTCATTTACTGCAGTTTCTTTTGTACCTATCCTAACCCACTGGTCAATTACTCTGTTTCTTTACCAGTAAGTACTAGGCAGTTTTGATGACTGCTGCTTTATAGTATAGTTTTATATCTGGTAGAGCTAGGCCACCTTCCTTTTCATTCTTTTTTCATCAGTTCCCTTGCTATTCTTGCCCTTTTGTTGCTCCTGATGAATTTTGTAACTACTTTTTCTAGTTAGGTAAAGTAGTTATTAGGTAGTGTGATTGGTATGGCAATGAATAAGTAATTTAAGTTGGGTAGAATTGTCATTTTGTTTAATATTAGCTCTACCTAACCATGATCATTTGACATTTTCCCAATTATTTGGATCTGACTACATTTGGGTAAGGAGAGATTTATAATTGTGTTCATACTGTTTCTGGGTTTGTCTTGGGAGGTAGAGTCCCAAGTCTTTAATGTTGTCTACAGTTATTTTAAATGGAATTTCTCTTTCTTTTTTTCTTAACATTTTAACATTTAATTTGTTTATTAGCTATAGTCCTATTTATTAGATAGTCGTGTTTATTAGATATAGTCCATATTCCTATTGGAATATGCACCCATCATCTTCTGCAAGGCTCTGAATTCTGCAAGTTTTCCCCCTTCTCCCCCCCCCCCCATAGAAGGCTGTCTGACAGTCTCTACATTGTTTCTAGGCCATACAATGATGTAAATTGAACATAACCATTTTTAATTCAAGTGCTCCATGCTGATCTCATTAACTAAGAGTCTTGAAGATCTCTAAGTATTGCAGATCTCTCCTGAGAAGCTTACAAATGATTGTAAGTAACAGAGACACTGTCTCAGGTCCTCACAGTTTATGATTTCTTCTTTAGACAAGATGTTTAGCACCTTGCAATTAAAGTGAATCAGAGTATAATGTTAAGTTAAAGTTAACATCCCTGCTTGAAGCTTACTTTTGATTTATCTTCTTGGGATTTATCATTTAGATTCATTTTCTTCAATTATATTCTACCCTCTAATTTTCCTTAGAGTAAAGCTCTAAAGAATTATAATTGCTATATCTTCCCTTTTATGAATCAACATTTGTTTAAAACAGTTGTTTTTAGGGTCCTCTTCGAAATTTACACACACACACACACACACACACACACACACATGTATATATATATAGTTATTTGTTATATATTTAAAGTTATTTTTTAGGGGTGGAGCCAAGATGATGGCAGGAGAAGAGGCTCCCTTAGGTGTTCTCTCCAAAATATTTTTAAAAACTTAAAATTATGACTCTAACTAAATTTTCAAGAGACAGAACCCACAGACAGATCCAGTGAGGCAATTCTCCAGCCTAAGGTAACTGGGAAAATAGTGGAAAAACTCCATTTCATGGGGTTGGAGAGGTGGCCATGCCAGAGTGAAGTAACTTCAGCCTCCCAGGAACAGCCCCAGGGCACCTAGGAGCTGCAGCTCTGGGCATCAGAAACAGTTTCCTAACCTACACTCTGGGAAGCACCAAGGAAGGATCAGCAGGGAGTCCTCTGCCACAGTCAGAGTGAAACCCAGGTCCTCAGTGCAGTCGCAGCACTCAGAACAGCCATGGCAACCCAGATCCAGGAAATGGAAGCAGGCCCATGGAGTCATCTAGCAGGAACCTCCAGGGAGTTGCACCCTGAGTGTTCAGCCCACCAAAAGTAAGAAAGTGGAGGGAGACTGCTGAGGTCTGTCCTCTGTCCCTGGAACAGGACTCTAGAGCTCTGATCACATTCAGACACTGGTCGCAGTCTAGGTCACCCATAGAGCAGGTACCCCCCACCCCAGCCCCTGGCAGAGGAGTGAAATTGTGGTCATTTACAGACCAGGAGAATAGTCAGGGTCTCACACATTGAGGTCCTTGTGGGGGTGTCCCAATAATACTCAAAAGCTCAGGAAGCACCCCCAAAGCAGGCACAGGTTGGGGAAATGAGTAAACAGCAAAAAGAGGAATCTGACCATAGACAATCACTTTGGTCCCATGGAGGACCAAAATACTCAATCTGAAGATGAGAAAGTCCAAGCTTCTGCATCAATGAAATATAAAAGTTGGATTCAGGCCATGACAGAGCCCAAAAATGATTTTGAAAATCAAAAGTAAGGGAGATAGAAGAAAAATTGGGAAAAGAAATGCAAGAGATGCAGGAAAAACATAAAAACAAAGTCAGCAGCTTAATCAATGAGATCCAAAAAAAAATGCTAAATAAAATAACATGTTAAAAACCGGCTTAGGTAAAGTGAAAAAAAAAAGTTTATATATTATTGAGGAGAAGAATGCTTTAAGAAGTAGAATTGCCCAGATGGACAAAGAGATAAGAAAGTTCTCTAAGGAAAACAAATCTTTCAGATTAAAATGGTGCTAAAGGAAACTGATGACTTTGTGAGAAATCAAGACCCAATAGTTCAACACCAAAAGAATAAAAAATTAGAAGAAAACGTGAAATATTTCATTGAATAAACAACTGATCTGGAAAACAGATTCAGGAAAGATAATTTACAAATTATTGGGATAACTGAAATTCATAATCAGGAAAAGAGCCTTGACCTTATTTTTTTAAAGAATTCCTATAGGAAAATTGCCCTGATATCCTAGAAGCAGAGGGTAAAATAGAAATTGATAGAATCCACAAATTTCCTGTAATAAGAGATCCAAAAGAAATAAATAACCTCCAGGAATATTGTAGCCAAGTTCCAGAACTCCCAAGCTAAAGGGAAAATATTACAAGTAGCCAGCAGGACACAATTCAAATATTGTGGAGCTGCAGTTAGGATCAGACAGGACTTAGCAGCAAGTACACTAAGGGCTTGTAGGGCTTGAAATATAATATTCTATAACACAAAAGAGTTTGTATTGTGACCATGAATAAACTATCCAATAAAACTGAACATCCTCCTTCAGGGGAAAAGATGGACTTTCAATGAACCAGGGGAATTTCAAATGTTCCCATTAAAATGGCCAGAGCTGAACAGAAAGTTTGATCTTCAAATACAGGACTCAGGTGAAGTATAGAGAGTGAAGGAGAAGGGTAAAATATGGGGGACTTAAGGATGATGAAATGCATGTATTCCTACACAGAAAAATGAGATTGATAGTACTCATAAGAAACTTATTTAATAGAGCAGGTAGAAGGAACTTTTATAGATGAAGCACAGGAGAGAGCTGAATTTGAACATATAATATATGGTAAAAATGGAATCAATGAGTGAAAGGGAAATATACTGGGAGTAAGAGAAAGGAGTGGT
Source organism: Macrotis lagotis (assembly GCF_037893015.1). Taxonomy (NCBI): domain Eukaryota; kingdom Metazoa; phylum Chordata; class Mammalia; order Peramelemorphia; family Peramelidae; genus Macrotis; species Macrotis lagotis. The sequence goes on from NC_133666.1 coordinate 399,584,404, forward strand.
AAAATAGGCTAAGATATTTCATATAAAAGATAATTCATGTGGCTTTTACAAAGGTATGGAAGGGGGGAAGGTGAGGGGGAATGATTCTCATTCTCATCAGAAATGGCTCAGAGAGGAAACAGCATACACATTCAATAGGGTGTAGACACCCAAAAGAAAAAGGAGAGAAGGGGCATGGAGGGGATGTGGGTGACAGAAGAAAGGGTAGATCATAGGAGATTATAGTCAGATGTAACACATTTTCTTTTTTACTTTTTTGCAAAATAGTGAGATTGGGTGGCCTGTCCAGGACCACAGGCCTGAGTGGTTCCTGGGTCTCTGGGGTGGGATGTAGGCTTGGGGCCCCTTGGTCCCAGGGCTGGTGCTCTGTCCACTGTGCAACTTGGCTACCCCACAGCATATTTTTGAAGAGGGACATAGTGAAAGGAGAGAGAAAATATGATAGAAGGCAGTGGGGAGGAATGGATGGAGAGAATTACAATCAGCAATAGCAACTGTGGAAAAATATGGAAATAACTTCTATGATGGACTTATGATAAAGAATGTGATCCTCTGAAGACAGAGTTGATGGTATCAGAAAACAGACTGAAACACATTTTTTTCTCTTTCATTTACTTTATTTCTCATGAAGTTTTTTTATTTTTGTTGGGGGGGTATTTTGTTTACTCTTAAACAAGAATATTTTAGTAATGTGTAAATAAAAAATATTAAAAAAGAAGCTCAAAAAATTTACATTTTTTATGCAACTCTTCAGTCTTGAATTTTCTGTTCAGCTCTGGTACACACACACACACACACACACACACACACATACACACAAACATATATATATTTGCACTCCTTAAGGTGCTGTACCAATATTAGCTAATCTTATTACTGATACTGGAATAGTGGCTAGATGAGACCATTTATGTAGAGAGGAGGTTTGTTCTAGAGGAAACATAATTTTAACGGTTTTGAAGAATGTCTGCTAGAACTATCTTGAAGAAAATGTTTGCATAAAATCTCCATAGAGGAATGGTTTAAGAAATTATATATAAATATGATGAATAGAAAGAAACAAGGAAAGATTATATGAACTTGTGAAAGGTAAAGTAAAGGAAACAATATGAAAAATGATAACAACCATGTAAAAAGAAAGAACAATCAACAAAAAAAGCAGTAGGAAATAAATGTTGTGAAATTACAAAAGTATAATCTTAGTTCCAAAAAAGAGATGTGAGAAGATACTCAATTCCTTTGCAAAGGTGAAATGGCCACAAGTGTTATTCTTAGGATATATTGTCAATTTTTTGCTTATGGTTCAGCTAATAATATTTTTCTCTTCTTTTTTTTAAAAAAATTTGTTATATGGAATTACTGAGAGAGGGAAAAGATGAACAAAAAATGGAAATTTAATTGAAAAAGAATAAAAGACCAAAAAATTCAAGATTAAATATATATATTTCTTGTTTTCTTATTTAGTTCATTCTAGTTTTAAAGGAGTTTGCTGCTCGGACAATGTTTTATACCTCTTATGCCAAGCTGTGAATTCTCTTTCCATTTTATTCTTCTATAGTTCTCATTTCTTTTCCCTCAGGCACTTTCATTCCATTTATGAAAGCATCTTAAACTTTTTTTTAACTCTTTTATGTCTTTTATTAGGAATTTTGGTTGTATATATCAAAGCTGTGTTTTTCTCTGGAGTATTACTTATAAAAGTTTTAGAGTCTTTTGCTTCTTCTATATTTCTTCTTTTGAATTTCTCTGCTACTTTAATAGTTCATTTTGGTGGGCTTCTTTTTTTGTTTCCCATCATTCCAGTCTTCCTCCTAACTTCAGACTTGGTGTTAGGGTTGATCTCTGCTGTATTCATGAAGGGAAGATCTGTGTTGGTTCTGTTGCTGCTTTCATAAGATATTGTATAATGTTATTATTCCTGGACATCAGGGACAGACTGGGAAGTTACAAGTTTCCAATGCTCCCAGAGTAGCCTAATCCAGGATAAAATTTAATTGTCTTCCCCTTGATCTGAGTCCTGCAATTTCTTTACTTTGGTTTAATCTGAACTTTAGTAGACAGATATGGGACTCTACTTTCATTAGCTAGATGGAAAACTCTTAGATCTGAGTGTCAGAAATATAGTCTCCCTTTGGCTCTAGAATCCTATCTTAGTTATTCCTGAAGACTGGGCTAATTACTGGAAGTGTCAGACTTGGAATTTGAGCCATACCACTACTACTACTACTAAGATTGTTACTGGTTCTGGTTCATTTCACTTTGCATCAGTTCATGTAAAACATTCCAGGTTTTTCAGAGATCATCCGGATTATCATTTATTGTCTATTTATATATCTTACCAGTGTGCTCTTTGAATTCTTGCTACACAGGTAACAAACTCACTAGCTTATATATCAAAGCTTTTTCTTTATCATTTCTTTCCTATTTCATCCATGTCCTTCCCAGTCATTCTTTCTAGTCCTAGGTATGCTTTTATTCATACCCCAAACAATTCAGTGCTCAAGGTGAATGAGATGGAATACATACTACTTTCCAGTGTCACTTCCAGGCTCTCCCTCTACCACTCAGTAACATCTCATCCTTTAACGTTCACTCAATCCATAGTCACAATCTAATTAAGAGTCTGGTAATTTTCATCTACTGCTTTCTAGGACATGCCCCTTTTTAATAATGGGTTTGATACTAAGCTTATTGGTCTTTTCTTCCTAATACTTGCCCTCATGTTAGGTGACAAATATACTCCCATACATGCATACATGTGTTTGTTTATGTGTGTGTGTGTGTGTGTGTGTGTGTGTGTGTGGTTTTGTGGGTGGGGCAAAGTTGACATGGGTCAAACAGTGCTTTAGAGGGATATATATATATATATATGCATATATATATGCATATATATATATGCATATATATATATGCATATATATATATATAAAACATCTTAACTTCCCTAATTAACTCATTTAATATGCCCCTCCAAGGATATGTGGTCAGGGGAGGGGGAGGCAGGGAGGCAGAGATTCTTCTGATATCAGGAAAAGTTACAAAAATGATAAAATAAAATAAATGTTAATGCTTGCCCATTGATCTGTGTTATATGTGTAATTTCTGTATGATTCCAGTCATTTCCAAAGACAAAACAGCTGTGCCACCCAGCTGCCCGTTTCAATATTTAATGAAAAAATAATTTTTATGTTTTTCCAAACTAAAAATGAACTATTTAAAAATTTGAGAAACATTTTTGAAATTCCATGTTTTTTTTAAATCTATGCTGTGGAAAGAAAACAATATTAATCATGTCATAAGCAATTTCAGAATTTGTTTTGCTCGGTCTAGATAACTTGAATTGACTGAAATCTGAAAACGAAAATATATCTTTGGGTAAAAAAAGTCTTTGATATTTATAAAGTCCCATGGTTTAATGCAGTTATTCAGGTCCTATTTTAGATTCTTAGTATAATATTCCCCCACCCCTTTATTTGGAATTTGATAGAATCATGTTTTAGAAACAGAAAATCATTTTAACAGTAACAAATATATGTATTATTTTTTTGTTTGTTTTTGCAAAGCAGTGGGGATAAGTGACTTGCCCAAGGTCACACAACTAGGTAATTATTAGGTGTCTGAGGCCAAATTTGAACTCAGATCCTCCTGACTCCAAGACAAATGCTCTATCCATTGTGCTACCTAGCTGCTCCATGTGTGTATTGTTGATTATCTAATGCCAGTGAAAGGTCTTTGATTTACTTCAATGTGGACTAAAATTCATCTGGGGAACAGCAATAATTGAAACACAAGCAATTACAATCTAGGATTATACCTGGACGGAGCTCTTGTGCAGATTATTAGGCAGTTTCATTTCTCGACCTGCCTATTCACCATTTGGTCTTTAAGAAGATACAAGATTAAGGGACTGTAATAACTGTTATTATGGTGCACATTTTAATTAGACAAAAATTCAAGTCATTCTATTTAAGTCTAGGTTTACAGTAAAAAGACAGACTGGAATCTTGTGCCAGTGAAAGAAATCTTTAAAATTTCCTGTGAAAATTGAGTAAAGCAAAGAAATTTTACAAAACACCTAAGAAGGATTATCAAATAATAGCAAGAAATTCCAACAGGCTTCAAAAGGAAATAGATGTCTGAGGCATAAAAAGAGTGATGATTTCAGAGATAAAGGATCTGGATTCTGATCCAAATTCTAACATTTATTACAGTTGACTAAAACAGTGCATTTTACTCAATATGGAAATAGGAAGGAAAGAAATTATATTTAAGATAGATTAATGAAGGGTTCAATTATAAGCAAAACAAACTCTAAGGAAGTACAAAATATGTAAGTAGCTTTTTTTTTTGAAGGGGCAAAGAAAGGGAATCTGGGGTACAGCTTATACCTTTGGGAATGTTTGAAGAACTTATGATTTATAAATATGATATAAAAGTATTGTATAATAAGAAATATAAAAGGAATTGATTTTAGAAAAAAACCTGGGAAAACTCCTATGAACTGATGATAAATAAAATGAAAAGAACTGGAAAAATAATTTGTATAATATCTGTGATATTATAAAGGTAAACAGTTTTATAAAGCTTAAGAACATTTCAGTGTAATGACCAATCACAAATTTAGAGGACCACAGTTAATATATACTAACCATCACCTGCAAAAGAAGAATTCTTAATGAAGAATGGAACAAATTATATTTTTATACATGGTCGTTGTGAAAATTTATTTTGCCTATATATATATATATATATATATATATATATGTATATATATATATATTTGTAATAGTACTTGTTTATCACTAGTTTTTAAGTAAAGAAAGTTGTCACTGCATACTTCTGCTGTTGAAAAAATATGCAGATACATAATTTTTAAAATTGCTATTACAGTTATCCAGGCAAGGGATGATGAGTACTAACCTAGGGTAATAACTGTAGGTTGATGTGCTTTAGAGATCCTGACAGCTTTCCACATCCATATCCATATGGATGTCTTCATGACAGAATGCATCATTGTAAAAAAAAAAATAATTAGAGAGATAAATGCTATTCCCCTTCTACTCTCTACCTGTGTTTTTTTTATCTTTTGCTATTGTTGTTATTGTTTTGTCCTCTACTTCTTTTGTTTAGCATAGGCGAAACATTCTAAAGGTGAATATTCCTAACTTTCAGGAATAGCCAGCTTTATGGATTAGAGATGATCAAGAGAACTACTCGGGATCTGTCCTAGTCAAGCCTGAGCTTCAAAAAGATGTTTTATACAGATTAAAGATTTAGAAGAAGAAAGGAGGGGAGGAGGAAAAGAGAAACTAACAGAAGGAAGGGAAGGAAGAATAGGCAAAGGAAAACAGGGTAAAGAGAGGTGAGCTAGTGGATAAAAGGGGGCAAACACACTGAAGATGTGGTATTCAGAAGTAAAATGATAGGGAATATGGATAAAGTAAAAAAAGGGAAAATACAAACTAATGGAAGATAGCATGGAGGGCAATAAAGAGCCAGTAATTATAACTTTGAATGAGAGTGGTATGAACTCTCCTATAAAAAGTATGTGAATAGCAGAGTGGATTAAAAAACAGAATCCTATAATATCCTGCTTACAAGAAACTCATTTGAAGTAGAGAGATGCATATAGAGTAAAGGAAAACAGTTGGGGAAGAATATATTTTGTTTCAAGCAAAATGAAAAAGGCAGGGGTAGAAATCCTTATCTCAGAAAAAGTAGCTGCTAAAATAGATTTCATTAAAATAGATAAGGAAGGAAACTATATCCTCTTAAAAGATACCATAGACAATGAAGCAATTTCAATACCAAATATGTATGCACCAATGGTATAGCATTCAAATTCTTAGAGTAGAAGCTGAATGAGCTACAGGAAGACACAGACAGCAAAACGCTCTTGGTGGGAGATCACAACCTACCTCTCAGATTTAGATAAATCTAACCATAAAATAAACAAGAAGGACGTTAAAGAGGTAAATAGAAAGTTAGAAAACCTAGACATGATAGACCTTTGAAGAAGATTGAATTGGGATAGAAAGGAATATACCTTTTTTCTGCAGTACATGACACACAAAAAGATTGACCATATGCTAGGGCATAAAAACCTTATAATCAAATATAGAAAGGCAGAAATAGTGAATACTTCCTTCTCACATCATAATGAAATAAAAATCACATGCAATAAAGGGCCATGGAAAGACAGACCTAAAATTAATTGGAAACTAAATAACCTCATTTTAAAGAATGAGTGTATCAAACAACAAATTATAGAAAGAATTAATGGTTTCATCCTTGATAATAACAATAATGAGTCAACATACCAAACCTTATGGGATACAGTGGAATATATTATATCTTTAAATGCTTACATGAATAAAATAGAGAAAGAGGAAGAAGGTTGTTGAAGCTACCAAATCTTTAATACAAACTATCATTTCCTTGAGGAAACAAAGATTGCTTTGCCATCTAGCCTCCCCAAGTCTTTATACATTTAATGAGGAAAGTCCTTGAAAGAGCTAGATATTAGGTAAAACCTGAGAATTTTTTTCTCATTAACAATTAATAGGGGATGGCTAGGTGGCACAGTAGATAGAGCACAGGCCCTGAAGCCAGGAGTACCTGAGTTTAAATTCAGCCTCATACACTTAATAATTATCTAGCTGTGTGGTTTTGGAAAAGCCACTTAACCCCATTGCCTTGCAAAAAAAAAAAATTCATGGAAATTAAGTGAATGTCCTTCAATTGGGTAATGGCTTAACAAACTGGTATATGTATGAGATGGAACACTATTGTGCTATTATAAACCAGGAGGGGTGGGAATTCAGGGAAGCCTGGAAGGATTTGCTGAGCAAAATAAGCAGAACCAGAAGAATATTGTACACCTTAACAGCAACATAGGTGTGACGATAAACCTTAATGGACTTCTTATTCCATCAGTGTAATAATCAGGGACAATTTTGGAGTTTCCGTGGTGGATAATACCATCTTTATCCAGTGAAAGAATTGTGGAGTTTGAGCAAAGACCAAAGACTATTGCCTTTAATTTAAAAAAAAAACCATTATCTTATTATATAATCTTGCTATCTCTTATATTTTTTTCTTCTTAAGGATGTGATTTCTCTCTTAATACATTCAATTTAGATCAATGTATAGCATGGAAACAATGTAGAGGTTAACAGACTGCCTTCTGTGGGGTGGGGGAGGGAGCCAAGATTGGGGGAAAATGTAAAATTCAAAATAAATAAAATCTTTCAAAAGAAAGAAAAAATAAATAATTCAAAGCACGATTTCATATGGTTTTCAATCAATCCATCAATCAGTCAATAAACTTTTGTCAAAAAAAAATTTTCCAGACACTTGAAATACAAAAAGAAAAGAATGTCCCTGCCATAAAGGAGCTTATTATCTAATAAGGAAGACGACAGACTAATAAATATATACAAGGCAGGTTTTATACAGAATAAGTAGAAAATAAATAACAAGGAATTAAGAGGGATTAGAGAAGTTTTGTCAATGAATGTAATAAAACTTGCAATACTATCCACAGAATTATTGCCAGGAAAATGTTTGCAAACCTTGAAGCATATGCAAATATGATCTTAACTTATAATCATTATATTAAGTAGAGGGAATTCTACTTAAACACAAGTGATGATTCAAATAAAATCTGATGAGATAAAGGAACAATACAATCCAACCACCTAGGAAATTTTGAAGAGGGGGTCACTTATAGCTTCATAATGGTGGTAGAACCTGAATTTGACCTTTATAGGAAGACAAAACTTTTGATAGGTAGAAATGGCATGCCAGTAGATTCTGGTAACAGAGTATGAACCACTTTGCATGTAAAAAGGAATATGCCAGTTAATATATCAATTAGGCTGAAATAGGGAGGGCATAATAGAGAGAAATATGAAATAAGTCTGGAAAAAGAAACTGGAGCCTAGTTAGAGGACTTTAAAGCACAATACAGGGGTGGCTAGGTGGCGCAGTGGATAGAGAACCAGCCCTGGAGTCAGGAGTACCTGAGTTCAAATGTGACCTAAGGAACTTAGTAATTACCTAGCTGTGTGGCCTTGGGCAAGCCACTTAACCCCATTTGCCTTCAAAAACCTAAAAAAAAGAAAAAAATGCAAAAGTATTTGAACTTTATATTGTATACAGTGGGTAAAAAAAACCTCGAAGATTTTTGAGCATGGGATATTTTACACTATGAAAACCCTTTTGCAATTATTTGAAGAGGAATGACTTGGAGAAGAGAAGAAACATTAAGTCAAAAAGACCCGTTTGGCAGGCAATTACAATCATCTTTGCCAGTAGAGTGATTTTTTTGAATGAAACAACAGACTGGATCTTGAAGAACATATCCCCAAAGGATGAAAAGGCACTTAGTGTTTATTATGTGCCAAGAACTGGGTTCTGATGAGGATACAGATTCAAGAGCCAAGACAGAATATTTCGAGAACAAAAGCAGAAGAAAAAAAAAGATGTGTCTTGATTATTTAGGTTCAAAATTCTCCTTTTCTGCTAAGAACCTTTCTTTTCATAGTAAAAGTGTAGAATTTTCGCATGTTAATAGTCAAAGCATTTTGACAATCATTTTTATCTCATTTTATGACTTCATTCCTAGAATCACAGAGATGGAAGAGTTTTAAGATGTCCCCTATCCTTGAATAATATCTTAAGATACCCCTAACCTATTCTTGAATAAGAATCCCCTCTATCACATTACTGAGGAGTAATTATCCAATCTTTGCTTGAAAATATTTAGGGAGAATCCTGTACTTTAAGAGACAGACTACTGCACTTTGAAACAACTGCAATAGTCAGGAATTTTTTCCTAAAACTAAGCCTAAATGTTCCTCTTTTCAACTTCCACCCACTAATTCTTGTCTTCCTCTGGGGCCAAGCAAAACAAATCTTTAAACACCTAAAGAAAGTTGTCATTTCTCCCGTGAGTCATCTTCCTAGGCTAAAATAAAGCAACAAGAAATCTTTAACCAGTTCTCATATGACATCTCCCTCAACTTTTGGACTAACCTCCCCTGGATACTCTTAAATTTTTAAAAAATTTCTTTCTAAAATGTGGTATGCTGAACTGAATTGAACTGAACTGAACTTAATAACCATATGTGGTCTAAGTAGGACACTATTGCTTCTCTAGACACATCAGCTTTTGCTCACAAACATGTCACACAGTGTAATCATATAAGCTTATAATGTATGACCCCCCCCTATACTATTCAGATGATCTCCTATCTAGCCATGCCTTGAATTTGTAAATTTGATTTCTTGAACACAAGTATAAAATTAGAAAGTTCTTTTTCCTATTAGATTTTATCTGCATCACCATAATTCAAACACATTTACCCTAGACCTGTCCTCTGGAGCAGCACAGAACACATATGTTCATATTAAATATATTATATATAACAATTATATTAATGTTAAATATAATTCATTCATTATATATTGCATATCTACACATAATATATAAAATACATAATTTTCCTATTAAATATAAAATTAAATTATATATAATTTGAATGAATATTCTAATCTATCAAAACCTTTTAGTTCATAACTGTCATCCAATGTATTTGCTATTATTTTACTCTTAGCTTTGTCTCATCTATAAATTGGATTATATGTCATTTATTCCTTTATTCAGGTAATAAATAAAGATGTTATCTAATGCAAGACTAAGTGAATTCTTAGTGTATTCCATTATGGGTATCCTATTATTAATTAAATACCTTTTGAGTTCAGTAATTCAATTAGTTCTGAAATAACCTAGATGTTCTTTTATGCAACAAACATCTTTCCATGTTTTCCACAAAAATCAATAAGGGCAATTTTGGAAATGTTTTACTAAAATGTACTATAACATTCATCATTAACTATTTGCCTTAAAAAGGAAGGTTAGTTTATGACTTAATCTTAATGAATGCATGCTCTTTCCTAGTGATTTTGTTTTGCTTTTCAATATATTCACTAAAATTCCTTCAATAATACTGTTTAGAATTTTGTAAGCCATCCAAGTCAATTTTAGGTGCCTACAGATCTGATTCCAATCTTTCTTCTTTTCTGAAAATTGGGACAATATTGGTCCTTATGAAGACTAACAAGTGAAGTAGACAAACATTTATTAAGTACTTAATTTATGTCAGGAATGGTGCTAGTAATATAAATACGAACAAATGCATTCCCTGCCCTCAAGCTTAATGAAGGACAACATATTTTAAACATCTGAAAAGTATAGGGGAGGGGAAAGATATCCATGGAGGAGTGAAATAATTGAGAGAAAAGTTCTAGACAGATGTGAATAGATTCTGGATAGGAATGAAGATGCAGCTGTTCTCGAAGTTTGACTTAAAAAGCGTATTTTAGGAAGAGCAAGCAAATCAAAGGAAAAGACCATAAGCATCAAGAGAGTAACATATGAAGCTTGGAAAGGATTGAAGACTATGCATCTTCATTATTCATTATCTTGTAAGCATTACTCTTAGTAGTGGTCTTACCCTTTATAAGATACTCTTCTTCAATTTAGCTAAAAGTAAAAGAAAAACCAAGCAAAAATAAATAGCATCAAATAAAAAACCCCAAATGATAACTTTTTCCCTTCTGGGAGTTTTCTTGGGCTTCATTTTTCTTGAAAATATTGTCCTTTTGTGCTTGAGTAATCCTGACATTCTTCTTTTTGTGTCATTGGATCCATTTGGATCTTTTGGATCTTCCTTTGAAATTAGAACTTCATGTTTTGCTCTTATTTCCATCCATCTCTTGTCTTAGAAGATATGTTTTTAGGCATTCCTATGTCTTTTCAGACAAGTTATCATTTACCCATCCATCAGAATTTCTTCTTTCTGTATCCTCACAATTTTGGTCTTGAAATTTTCTCACTTTCTTAACTTAACATTTTAATACATGAAGTTATTATATGCTACCTGTATTTTCCCAGATTAATTTGAAATATACTTTTCAAAACCTGGAGTGCATATCAAAATATACAAAAATTGTGTCTTATTCTCTATAATAGATTCTAAGTTGAATCAATCATGACTGGAAAATTTTCATCAATTCAATTCCAGTAGCCAGGTCCCCCAGTTGGTGAACTTCAGGTTCAGAATAAAATTTCCACTTTATTTGTTCCTTTATCTTTTGAAGGATTACATATCATTAAGGAATGTCAATAAATTGAAGTTTTGTTTTTAAGGTTGGGGAGGGAAGAAGAAAAAGTAATATTATGTAAATGTCAGGGAGGGCAGGAGGCTAGATAGAGCACTGCAACAAATGTGCAAGTAATTGAAGCTCCACATTAATCCTGTATCATATGTCTCTATTTCAATCTTGTGATCTCTTTTCCAAACTCATACAGTGACAGGAAATACACTGTCTCAGAAAAGTAACATGTATTGTAATGTTGAGCACTCTCTCATTACAAAGTTCTTTTTCCTATTAAATTGTGATCTACATTACCATAATTCAAACCCATTTATCCTAGGCCTGTCTTCTGGAGCAGCACAGAACAAATTGATTTTCTTTTCCATATGGCCTGACAACCCTTCAAGGCTAAGCATCTCAAGATTTTTTTTAACTATTGCTCATATAAGATAATTTCCAGATTCCCATGGCCCAGATGCTCCTCAATTTGTCAATGTTCTTAAAATCTGGCAATTTAGGGATTAAAATACTATGTGGTCATGGAAAATCTAGAATCTATGAATATATCCAACAATCTGGCCAGAAGGGCATGTTGCAGAATAGAAGAGTCAGAAACAGAAAGAAAATGAATAGGATAAGAAACTGCTGGGTGAAGTTTGGGCAAATTGTGTTGGTTTAACAGTGGGGAATGAATCTTACTTGCAATGTGCATATAATTTAACCTGTAAAAAATCTTTATCATTAAAAGATTCTATACTGTGAAGAAATGAAAAGATGGAAGTTCCTATTTAGAACAAATCTCAGTGGGTCTGCATTGAGTCCCAGTCCAACTCATTCATGAAAAAGGATCCCCAGCACAACACACTCAACCTTTACTTAAATCCCTCCACCAAGAGGGAAACCAATCAATTAGCAAGCACTCATTAAGCAGCTCTTAAATGCCAAACATTAGGCAAGTCCTTTAGGATTAAAAAGCAATATGAAATAGTTCCTGCTATTAAGGAGCTCATATTCTTTTGGGAAAGAGAGGCATATATGAGATAGATAAAGCATAATTAGGGAAGGGAAGGCACCAGCAGTTTGGAGGTAGAAGTTTGGACAGGCCACACTGTATGTGCAGTACAAGGTTTGAGAGGAAGGAATCATGAATGAAACCAGATTCTAAATGTTGGAGAAAATTAGAGAATGTACTTTAGATAGAAAAAGAACCACCACCCCACTACCACAATACTTATGATAGTTAACAGGTATTTGGCACAAGTCTAGATCACCTAAGAATGAGTCACTCATAGAAGACACCAGGAATCTGCTTCTGAGAGAAGATATTGTTTATTGTCCTACCACATGTATGGGAGAAGCCTCTTTCAAGTAAATGTGTAGTTGGAATTGGTGTGCCTTTAAATCTATCAGACTGAAGCAGAGTTAAGCTAGAGAAATTTCTTTCTAGTCTTGTGCACTGACAGCCTGGACGTCATTCTGGAGGCTGGAGGGAAGAAATGGTCTGAGGATCTCCAAGCCCTGCTCTGCCTCACTTTAATCCAGGTAACTTCAAGAAATGGTCTTGGAGCTCAGAATTCTAGACTAGAGGTTTCAATCAGCCCAGCATGGAAATCCTGTGAATTTAGGGTGGCAGGATGGAAACCTGGGGTGGGGGGTGGAGAAGACAGGGTCGGCTGGAGGTGGGTGGGGGTGAGGGGTGGCGGGATGAGGAGGGGTCGAGCAAAATAGCCAGTGTACTGGGAACTTAGTGGTTCTAAATGCTATTCATTCTTCTCCCCTCAATATGCTTGTTCTTGCTCTAACTTTGAAGCAAATATTTCTTTACAAAAAAAAATTATCTTAAGAAATTAGATGAAACGGGTTTGGGTTTCTAGATCTCTTAGACTGTAGAATATAACTGAGCCAATTGCTCAATACATCCCAACTCCCAACTCCCTAAGGGCATTGAAGAATCTTGGGATAGGGATGAAATGTAACACATTTTGACCTTCCAGCAGTGGGTGCTCAAGTTAATAAGCTTGCATTTATTTAACACATTTATTTAACACATTTATTTAATACTTCAAGATACCCAAAGAACATTACATAAGTTATTGCATTTGAGCTTTTCAACAATGTTATGAAGTAGGTGCTATTAGGCAAAGGGAGGATAGGGGACTTGCCTAGGATTACATAGCTAATAAGTATCTGAGGCAGGCTCAAATTCAGATGTCCTTAATACAAATCCTAGAATGTATCTGTTCTGACATACTGTAACTCAGTGAGTATGGGGAGTGTGGGGTCAGAAGGTTGCTTCAAGTATTATAGTAAAAAATGTGGGAGATGGAGTATTATTGAGTATTGTTTATGAGGGATAATAAATCAACCAGTTGCATATTCTTTAAAAAATTCAAAATATAGGCATAGCTGGTCAGCTTAATTTATGAAGGAGAGCTAAGTACCCTTACTATCTCTTTATTATATTGGATATCATATGTGTAATAACTAGTTTCATCTTGCCCTTTCTAGTCCAAAAGACACAGGAGCATTGATTTTGAGTTGCACAATCATTCTGGTTAGAGAGAAAATATAAACAATATATGAACTGATACACCTTCCCCCCCAGTTGTCATCATCTTTCATCATCCCACCTAACATCATTAGTTATCTTTTCCCTTTGAGAAAGGCAATTAGAGGATAAGGTAAAGGAAATTAGGTAGAGGAAAAATTGGGAGGAGAAATGAGAGCTATCCAGATGAGTCATGAAAACCAAGACAATAACTTGGTTAAAGAAATACAAAATAATACTGAAGAAAATGAGATGTTAAAAACCAGTTTAGGTCAAATGGAAAAAGCAACACAAAAGGCAAAGGAGTAGAACAATGCCTTGAAAAGCAGCATTGGCCAGCTGGAAGAAGAGATAAAAAAAGTTTTCTGAAGAAAATAACTCCTTCAAATGCAGAATGGAACTAAAGGAAGATGATGGCTTTATGGGAACTCAGTAAGAAATAAAACTGTACCCAAAAAAATTAGAAGAAAAGGTGAAATATCTCATTAGAAAAACTGACAGTGAAAACAGATCCAAAAGAGATAATTTAAAAATTATTGGGCTCCCTGAAAGTCATGACCAGGAAAAGAGCCTAGACTTCATTTTTCAAGAAATAATACAGCAAAATTGCCCTGAGATCCTAGAAGCAGACGATAAAATAGAAATCAAAGGAATTCAACACTCACCTTCTGAAAGAAAAAACGTCAAGGAATACTATATCAAACTCCAAAACTCCCAAGTCAAAGAGAAAATACTAAAAGCTGCCAGAAAGGAACAATTCAACTACTGTCACCTTATAGTCAGGATTACATAGGATCTGGCAGCATCTACATTAGAGGCTCAGAGAGCTTGAAATATGATATTCCAGAAGGCAAAAGATCTTGGTTTACAACTGAGAATCAACTACCAAGCAAAACCGAACATCCTCTTTCAGGGGAAAAGATGGATTTTCAACGAATTAGGAGACTTTCAAACTTTCCTATTGAAACAATTGGAGCTGAACAGAAAGTTTCATCTCCAAGTACAGGACTCAGGTGAACCATAGAGGGGGTGGATGAGAAGGACTAATTATGAGGAACTTAATGATGCTTAACTGTATTCCTGCATGGGAAGAAGATACTGATAACTCATATGAAGTTTCTCATTCATAAGAGCAGTTAGAAGAGGCACATATAGACAAGACACAGGAAGGAGCTGAATATAGTGAAAAGATGGAGTCAGTGGGTAATAAAGGAAAGTTCTGGAAGAGAAAGGAGAGAAAGAAGGGGCTAAGATATTTCACATAAAAGTCAAGAAAAAGCTTTGACAATGGAGTGGAATGGGGAAGGCATGGGGAAATGAATGAGCCTTCCCTCTCATCAGAAATGGCTCAGAGAGGAAATAACATACACACTTAATGGGGTATAAAAATATATCATATCTTAGAGAAAAAATGAGAGGAAAGGGATGGGATAAAAGGGAATGGGGGAGGGAAGGGGGAAGTAAGTGGTAGAAGAGAGGGAAGATTGTGGGAGAGGTTACTCAGATACAACACACTTCTGAAGAGGGACAGGATGAAAGGAGAGAGAGAGAGACAGAGAAAGAGAGAGAGAGAGAGAGAGAGAGAGAGAGAGAGAGAGAGAGAGAGAGAGAGAGAGAGAGAGAGAGAGAGAACTAGAGTAGTGGGAAATGCAGCTGGTGATATCATCTGTGGGAAAAATATTGAAGCAACTTCTATGGTGGCTATGATGGAGAAGGCAACTCATCCCATAGACAGAGCCATTGAAATCTGAGGATAGACTGAAGTATACATTTTCCTCTCTATTCTTGAGATTTCTCATCTTTTTAGGGGGAATGAGGTTTATGATTACTCTCACAACAAGATTATCATAATAATATAAAATAAATAAATAAAATCAAAAAAGAATAACCATTGTTTCCTATTATTTAGTCCTCTCCAACACCACTAAAAACATTTAGTCAACTTTGAATTTCTTCCTGTCATATTTTGTATACTGATAATAATTTAATTTTAGTTGTCTTGTTATGCATTTGAATGACTAGCATTATCTTTCTCAGATTTCCATAATTTACCTTTCCAGACCTCAGGTCTGTATGAGTTTACAATTACAGGAGGTCTTTTATGTGCAAACAACTGAGATATGTGATTCAGGGAAAATTTCTTACTGACCACAGGCTACAGTCTCAGAAAATGGATTCCATCCTGTCCCAGATTGCTCTAAGCAAGATAGGACTGAAATTAGTTAGACCCCCCCCCCAACTACCAAGGTGGTACAGTGGTTAGAGTATTGGACCTGGAATCAGAAAGACTTAGGTTTAAATCTAGCCTCAGGTACTTGTTAGCTATATGACCCTGGGAAAAATTTTTAACCTTGTTTGGTTCAGTTTCCTCCTCTGTAAGATGAGCTGGAGAAAAAAGGGCAAACTATTCCAGTGTCATTGATTAAACAAAAAAAAAGAAGTCAGAAAGAGTCAGATACCAATTGAAATCAACAAAGTAACAACAAATACAAACTATCTTACAAAATTCAGGACAGTGTGCTCCTTTTGAATTTATCCCTTCCACAAATTTTCTCACCCAACTAAAATTGTTCAGTATCCTACTTACCTGGAGAGCATTTCTTAACCATTTCATCTTTTCACTCTTTTACATTGTATTGGCTAATGTCCACAATGTTGAACTCCTTTGGAAACTATTTCCTTTCATTCCCTGGTCATTTTTCCTCTCTTTTATGATTGACTCTCTGAAGCAGATTTGGTCATAACATATTTTTAACTTAAGCTCTATTTGAATCATCTCTTCTATCAATGCCATGCAAGAATGGGCTAGGGGAACTTGGGTACATGCTAGTGGCCTTTGAGAAAATACCACCTTGCTGAATCTTTTGCCTTCTCATACAAATTCAACATCTAGTTTTGAACTTGCACTTTAAGATGATCCTAACCCTGGGTAGCTATTATTGAGTTAGGTTAACAGAAATGAAAGGCACTGGATGTGGAATCAGGAGGACCTGAGGTCAAATTTGATCTCAGACATTTAATAATTACCTAGCAGTGTGATCTTGGGCAAGTCTCTTAATCCAATTGCCTTGCCAAAAAAAGAAATGAATGTATGATAGGGATTAAATAACATTTTCACCTTCTGATTTTTGTCTATAGTATTCCTCTCCCTGTCTGCTTTCTTCCTTTATATGGATAGATACTGAAGATTATTTTGAATACAGTAATTGCAATAATATGAAATTCTTTGTTATTCAGAATAATCAAAAATTTCACACCACTGCATAGTCAAGTACAGTTATTTCACCCTCAATGATACAAAGAATAAATTATAAAGTATAGGCAGGGGGATAATAATTATCTTACTCTTGTGCTTGAAATTATTTCAACAGTACAATTAGGTCAAACTGAAAGTTATTTGATTTGATATTAATTCACAGCAGCAGCAGTTGGTGAGATCATACAGAAAGCTCTGTGTAGCCATATTTCGTGTCTTTTGGATGAGAACCAAATGGAGTCTAGCAATGGAAACTAGTATACCTTGGACCTCAGCCTTGACACAACCTTGTAATTGGAGTCCTGCCAAGCAGTAGCAACAGGAAGTATAGTTAAAGAGAAGTTTAGAAATGGTTCACTTGTATAGTTTGTCCAAAGTAGACAGTGTCAGATGAAACAAAAAGTTAGACATGCTGAATTCTTTTAATCTGCTTCATATAGAACCCATGAGACTTTTCCACATCAACTTTTTTTAAGGAAAAAACTTGCTGTGATGGGTATATGGCCTTGGGGAAAATGTTGGCAGGACAAATGCTTGATAAAGACCATAGTCCAATACTAGTTTTCAAAGAAACATAGGCTATGTGTCGACAACATTATATTCTCTTTTTATGAAGTTTGGTATAAGGTGTTTCAGCCACCAGCATGAAATTCAGACTTTTAGAAGCCAAGAATTATTTTGACCTATATAATGGACCTTTATGAGAGACATTTACCCTCACTAGAATTTTCTAGTAATAAAACAAAAACAAACAAAAAAACCATTTGGATAATAAAATCTTTAAAATAATCAACAGGTCTACTATTTTATTAGTTTAGATGTTAATTCCAATGATAAAGATATCAACCTTCCTGCACCTTCCCATTCTCTCTGTTGCTTGGTCAAAAGACTTTCAAAAATGTGCCATAGAAAATCTACCTTCTTTCCCTTGTTATTGAAAGGTTTTCTGTTCAGTCATTTTTCACTTGTTTCTACTCTTTGTGACATCATTTAGCTTTGTCATTTCCTTCTACAGTTTATTTTTCAAATGAGAAATGTAGGGAAAACAGGGCTAAGTGATTTGCTCATGGTCACATAAGTAATAAATATCTGAGGCCAAATTTGAACTCAGGAAGATGAATCTTCCTGACTCAGGTCCAACACTGCCCAATGCCCCACTTAGCTGCCCTAATATGACACATTTTTGCAAAGTAATTCATGCAAATATTATTTCATTTATAATAATAAAGTCAATATATCTCACAACAACCATGGTAGTTTAGCTATTATTATCTCCATTTTACAAATTAAAAATTTTGAGATAGAAAAATAAGTGATTCTCATGTAAAGTGCCAAAAATGGGATTTGAATTCAATTCTTTTCATATTTAGGTCTAGTGCTTCTTCAACTACACCATCTAGTTGCCTGTTTCAATTTACTTTTATGCAATCTACAAGTCTTTGATTTTATTCCTTTTTCCTAAATCATATTTTTCTACCTCCTTACCTTCTCCCAAATTATCATGAGAGTCACAAGGTATCAAAATACATTATTAGTGTTCTAATTCATTAAAACTTTATAAGGAAGCTCTAAAGATAATGTATATATTACAACATAATTGTTGCCAAATTGAAAGGATATTTCTTATGTCTGCATTACCAAATTGAACACAAAAATCTATGTAGAGATAAGAGAGAAGGGTGTTAACCTTTTACCTTATTACCTAGTTGAGCTTTTTGTCTTTCATTTATCATCTTTTTATCATTTACATTTTGCTAGGGGCAATGACTGAGACTAAAGTGTCATCATCAGATACCAATGAATTATTTTAACAGAAGTCATAGATAAACTAAATAAGCATATTCAGATCAAATGTTTCCATGAACCAATCCAGTTTTACCATTAAGAGTCTGCCATTTCAATTGTAATTCATTAGATGATTCCAGAATTGAACTTTTATACATTATATTCTTATTCAAGAGGAATTAAGTGTACTGTTTAAATTTGATCCTTTTGAAATTAGAAATCTTTAAAAATCAATTAAATAAATCAATTATTTTATTCAATGCACCAAAATGTATATTCTCCTTCCTCCAACTTCTACCAGTTGAAAAAAATGTTTTCTTATACAATTGTTCAGTTCTGTCTGATTCATTGTCACCCTTTGGACCATAATATGTCAATACTATCCATGGAATTTTCTTAGCAAAGATGCTGCAGTGATTTTCCATTTTCTTCTCTAGTGCATTAAGGCAAATTGAAGTTAAATGACTTGCCCACAATCACCTGGATAATTAGATTTGCTTTGAATTCATTTCTTCTTAACTCCAGGCATAGTGTTCTATCTTAGTTACCTTCAAGAAACACACACACACACACACCCAAAAACAAAATGCTAATAAAATTACATAGTAAAGCAAATTAATTCTCCCATTGGCCATAACATCCATACATACATTATACATTTATGTGCAAACTTGTATATATATATACACATATATATGTATATATATATATATGTTATCATGCTATTTTATGTTATGATATGATGTATTGGTGTGTACATGTGTATATGTATATACATATACATGTATATACATAGATATACACATAATTTTACATCATGAATCCATCACCTTTCTTTCAGGAGGTAGATAACATGCTTTATGATTAGTCCTTTGGAATCATGATTGATGATTTTTCTAATCAAAGCCTTTAAGCTTTTCACGGATGTTTTGTTTTATAGAGTCATCATAGTTGTTACAGTGTTTTTTTTTATAACAATTATTCTCCTTCTACCTCTCACTTCACTATGCATCACAGGTCATTCCCAGTTTCACTGAAAGTGTCCCTTTCATTATTTCTTGACAATAGTATTCATTACATATATCTATCACAAAATTTCTCAGGTAACCCCCAATCGCTTGGACACCTCTTAATGTTCAATTCTTTTCCACTACAAAGAAAGCCTCCAGTTTTTTGTGTAATTATTGGTCTTTTCTGGAAAAGGAATCTATTTTGTGTTGACTTTCATTGTTGTACATGTAGAATGTCATGAGAGGAAAAGCAAAAGAAAGCTATGATGATTTTAGGGGTGACAAATATCACTAAAATATTTTTTTTCAGGTTAGAAATCGATGGTTCTTGCTGTGCCCTATAGAGGTCTATTTGAAAGTTCTAGAATATTGACCTAAGCTACTGCTAAACATTTCCCTACATAAAGCTCAATGACTGTGGATGGATAAGAGGAAAAATAATCTCCTTACTATGTTTATAACTTGTCTGGCAGTACACAATAGGTGGAGTGTTTTTTGAACTCAAAGAAAAGAATTATTAAAGCCTAAAGATTTTTTTCCCTTTCTCACACAAAAATATTGCAGATCCTGTTGTCACCCAGCTCAGGTTCTGCCCTTTTGCTAGATTGTCTGATATATATATGTGGAAATTGGAATTTGTTGAGCTTTTACAGGCTGTTAGGCATTTGTGGTTCACTGCTGATGAGGTATTACTTTCAAAAGGATTGCAACAATCATGAGAGTTTTTAATACAGGAAAACTGGTGGAGAAAAGCTTTTCTTGCTAAGGAAATTCAAATGCTATAAGTTGATTTCATTATAAATATTTATATTACCTTCATTAAAAAAAATCTATGAACACTTGACTTGATGAACATGGCAGAATTTTAGGTTCTCTTAAGGGATCTCTGAGGCTATCTTGTCCATTTTGTACCCCAATAGGAATTTCCTCGTTGATATCCTCAGTGAAGGATTGCTCAGCCTGCACTTGAAAATTTCTGCAGGGTCTGGAGGGGGCGGGGGAGGATCTCAATTTTCTTCTGAGGCAACCCATTCCATTAATGTAGTTAGGCAGGTTTTCACCATGATTATCAAGACAAAGAAGTTCTTTGTCAATTCCCCTCACTGCTTCTAGTTCTGTTCTCTGGCATAGGGATAGGGACTAGACTGGATTTTGAGTTCGTTTTTAAAGATAACTACTAGGTGAAGAAGAAATTCATTCTTCCAATGCAAATTGGCAGGTTCTCTGAAACTTAGAGTCCTAGAGAGTTTCTCAGAGCAATAAGAAGTTAAGGTGAGTTGCCCAGGACAAACAGATTTAATCTAATTCTTCTTCCACATGACAGCCTTTCAAATATTTGAAGACAACTATCGTGTTCCCACTAGGTCTTCTCTTTTCAAAACAAAAACTCCCAAGCTACTTCACCTAATTCTTACAGGATATAATCTTGAAATTCTTTACCACATAGATGTGCTGTTCTAGAGCAGGGTTGGGAAATTATGTAGAGGAACAAACCCAGTCCATTAAATATTGTGTTTTTGTTTGTTGGTTTGTTTTGGCAATGCTAACAACGATTTTTTTACATTTTTAAATATAATAAATATTATTTAAAAATCTAAAACCCATTCATGTCTTTCCAGGTTTGTAGTTTGTTGATCTCTTTTTGAGCACTACTAATTGTTGATATTTATCCTAAAATATGACTTCTGAGAGTGAACATCTTACTCTAAATGTGCTCTAAGCAGCATGAGGGAAGCTAGGTGGTGCAGTGGATAGAGCACTGGCCTTGGAGCCAAGAGGATGGGAGTTCAAATCCCACTACACATACTTGACACTATCTGAGTGACTTTGGGGAAGTCGCTTAAAGCAGATTGCCTCACATCTAGGACCATCTCCAATTGTTCTAATTCATATCTGGCCACTAGACCCAGATGACTCTGGAAGAGAAAGTAAGACTGGTGGCTTATATAGCACTACTTCACTCAAATCCAATTGATGTACTTGTCATGGTTTGTTGTGGTCTTCTTCGAGAATTAAGGACAAACATTATTATTATTATCTAAGCAACACAGAGCACTGTGCTACTATCCTCTAATGACAGCCCAAGAACACATTAGCTTTGGCAGATGCTTTGTTACACTGTGGATTGATGTCTAGCCATAACTCACCAGACATGAATACATAAATTTTTTTGCCTCTAAATGCAAATTTTTATATTTTATTCATTAAGAAAAAATTAGGATATATTCAAAGAAATAATATCTTTGCTTATTGATTTCCATATCTCCTTTTTATTTACAAAACATTGACTCCTTCCTTCCCTGCCCCAGTAAAACATTTTTGGTAATAAAAATTTAAAGAGAAAAACAAATAGCAGTAGTAGCATTGTCCTGGAGGGGCTGCTTAAAATCCCAGAAGCTTAGGAGAGTGTGCCCTACACTCTAGAAGCACTGGAAGCAGAGCCCCACTCTAACAATGGGTTAAAAATCAAGTCATAGGCTGGGGAAATGAGCAAAGAAAAAATTCTGACCATAGAAAACTGCTATGGAGACAGGGAAGATCAAAATACACACCCAGAAGAAGAAGAAAGCAAAGTCAAAGTTCTTATATCCAAAACCTCCAAGAAAAATAAGATTTGGTTTCAGACCATGGAAGAGCTGAAAAGCAATTTTGAAAATTAAGTGAGAGATAAAGGGGAAAAAATGACAAGAAATGAGAGTAATGCAAGAAATTCATGAAAAACAAATCAACACTTTAATAGAAGAGATATATAAAACTACTGAAGAAAATAACACATTTAAAACCAGACTAGATCAAATAGTAAAAGAGGTCCAAAAAGCTAATGTAGAGAAGAATGATTTAAAAAGCAGTATAGATCAAAATGAAAAGCTCAAGAAATCACTGAAGAAAAATCTGCTTAAAAAGCAGAATTCCAAAAATGGAAAATGGAAGTATAAATTGTCATTGAAAAAAATAATTCCTTAAAAACTATAATTGAGCAAGTGGAAGCTAATGACTATGAAAAATCAAGAAACAATAAAAAAAATAAAAAATGTGAAATATCTCATTGGAAAAAACAATAGACCTGGAAAATTGATCCTGGAGAGATAATTTAAAAATTATTGCACTACCTGAAAGCCATGGTCACAAATAAGCCTTGGCATCTTCTTTCAAGAAATTACCAAAGAAAATTGCCCTGATATCCCAGAACCAGAGGGTAAAATAAAAATTTAAAGAATCCATCAATTACCTCCTGAAGTGGATCCCAAAATGAAAGCTAACACAGTAATATTATAACACAATTTCAGAGATTACAGGTCAAGAAGAAAGTATTGCAAATAGTCAAAAAGAAACAATTGAAATATGAAGACATAGTCAGGATAACAGAAGATTGATTAGCTTCTTCATTAAAGCATCCGAGGGCCTGGAATATGATATTCTGGAAGGCAAAAGAGCTTAGATTACAAGCAAAATTGAGCACATTCTTTCAGGGGAATAGATTGACATTCAATGAAATAGGGGACTTTTGGGGCAGCTAGGTGGCGCAGTGGATAAAGCACCAGCCCTGGAGTCAGGAGTACTTGGGTTCAGATCTGGTCTCAGACACTAAATAATTACCTAGCTGTGTGGCCTTGGGCAAGCTACTTAACCCCATTGCCTTGAAAAAAATCTACAAAAAAAAAAAAAAAGAAATAGGGGACTTTCAAACTTTCCTGTTAAAAAGACCAGAGTTAGGGGCGGCCAGGTGGTGTAGTGGATAAAGCACCAGCCTTGGAGTCAGGAGTACCTGGGTTCAAATCTTGTCTCAGACACTTAATAATTACCTAGCTGTGTGGCCTTGGGCAAGCCACTTAACCCCATTTGCCTTGCAAAAATCTAAAGAAAAAAGACCAGAGTTGTACAGAAAATTGGATCTTCAAATTCAAGACTTAAATAAAGTACAAAAAGACAAACAGTAAATGGAAAAAATAAACGACTTAATGATGATGATCTATTTATATTCCTACAAGAGATGATACTGATAACAGGAACTTACTCATTATTAGAACTGTTAGAAGGAGTATATATAGACAGAGGGCTAAGGTTTGAATTGAATATGAAGGAATGATAGCTAAAAAACTAAAATTAAAGGATGAGAGAGGAATGTCCTGGGAGAAAAGAAAGCAGAAAGGTATAATATGGTAAATTATCTCACAAAAAAGAGGCAAGTAAAAGCTTTCACAGTGGAGTAGAAGATGGAGGAGGTAAAAGGGAGTGAATGAATCTTACTCTCATAAGAAATGACTCAAAGAAGGAATACCATACACACTCAGTTGGGTATATAAATCTATCTTACCCTGCAGGAAAATAAGAGATAAAAGAGAAAAGAGAAAGGGGGAGAGGAGCATGATTGAAGGGAAGGCAGATTGGGAGAGGGGCTAGTTAGAAGCAAAACTTTGGAGGGGGACATGATAAAAGGAGAGAGAGAGAGAGAGAGAGAGAGAGAGAGAGAGAGAGAGAGAGAGAGAGAGAGAGAGAGAGAGAGAGAGAGAGAGAGAGAATAAAATAAATGGTGGCAGGGAAAATAGGACAGAGGGAAATATAGTTATGATTTGTAACTGTGGAAAAAATATTTTCCAAGGAAGTTTCTCTGATAAAGACTTCTTCTCTTAAACATAGAGAACTGAGCCATTTCTCAAGGTCAAAACATATTTATTTTAATTCTTATTATTTCCTGCAGTGTTCTAAATTATATTTAGTCACCAAAAGAAGAAAAAAGAACTCAGAAATCTTAGTCAGGATATAGTTGTAAACAATTAAAGAAGAAAAATAATTTATTTCTCTTACAAAGTAAGAAGCTAGAAGGTTCCGAGCAGAATCATTATAGGACCTTGCTTATGACAGGTATACAATTAATGATTGTTGTATATCATTTTCTTTTGATCTTAAGATAATTGTTTAATAGTCACAAAAGGATACACATTAGTGTCCTGAATGATTGAATTCAAACAAAATTATTTAGAGAATTAAGAATAGCATCGCTTCTGATGGTACAAATCAAAATAATAACTTTTAAATTCAATAAACAACTTTTAGTTTAGTTAGAATCATGAATTTGTATATTTTATTCATAAAAAACATAGAAAAAAGTATCAGATTAATTTTTTAATGAATTAAAAATAGGGATCAGGTGAGTGAGAAGGTTTTATGAGCTCCTAACTTATTTTCCAGGTACACTTTCTATTACTTAAAATCACTAAATGTATAGTCTTAAATTTTGTCAGAAATTTGTCAGAAAATACATAAGAGATGAAATGTACATTAGTATAGCTATAATATCTAGTTAATTTTTATAAAAGGGATAGAATATATTTAAAAGTCTATTTAAAGATATGATTACTACTAAAACCAAAAATACACTGTTATTTGTCACCACTTAAAATCAATAAAGTTATAAATTTGATCCCTGCTTTCAGAATAAAAATACATAGATTCTAGTGAAAACTTTAGACCATATTGGTTTAATATTGTGAAGTTTTCGTTTAAGAATTCAAGTTCCAGTGCATGGTTTATTACAATAAAACCATAAAGTATCAATTTTGTTCATGGTTTATTACAATAAAACCAAAAAGTATCAATTTTGTTTTACTATGTGGAAATGTCACTTCATCACAGTAATCTACAAATCGACAAATTATTGACAATAGTGCCATTTGGCACAAGTTTCACTAACTTATTCACCCAAAGTCCACCCTTACAGCATTTGTTTGTTTTTTCATTTATTTTCTTTCTCTTTTCTTTTTTGCAGAATGTGAACCTCAATAGCCTTGAGATGAAGAATCCTTCTGTCTTCAGGTTACAAGTTTTATTCACCTCTCTTCAAGGACAGGTAATCCAGAACTTTATCTCCTGAGTGAAGGGTAAACAGGGACCCATAGCTACTTCCTACAAAGAAATGATCTTAAATGCTTGTGAAACTGAATTTAATTGAGCTCATAAAACAACGAAAAGTAATGAAGGTTAAATATGCAGGAACCCTGGCATAAAACCAGGAATGCCATCTTATCCTGTGAATATATATACATACATGTAATTGACAAGAAAGCAACAAATGTGTTAATAAAGAGGGTTTCCCAACACATTTATAATGAACTATTTTCACCATCCATTTTGGAGCTATTTTATTAGGACTCAAGCAACTTGGTCCGTGACTGTAGAAATAACATTTAAAATCAGGATTTTTGGTTCTATCAGACAAAATAAACCCAGAGGAAATCCATATCACTCTCACAAACTCATAGTGTTTATTTTACAAGATATGAATATCATAGGATTAAAGCAATAATGAATTAGTGCTTTATGTTTACAAGGCACCTTAGTGATCATCAACAGAAACCATTCTGATAAAGGAAACCCAACAATCACATACTTGATAAAGTGCTTGACAGTTATTTCATTATTTATTCAAAAACCTCTAATGGCAGGAAACACTTTACTTTTCAATGCACCTCTTTCCATTTTTTGATATTTTTAATCAGGGTTGTGCTGGTAAATATTTAACAATCAGCTCTCTAGGGGGAGAAATATTAACATAACACATTTTTAAATTTAATTCCCATTATTAGCATATTCTCCAACATTTTATTAAGTCTGTCTAATCAACAAAGCAATAAAATATTTGATCATTTCCAAAATAAATGTTGCAGCTAAAAATTTAGCAATGTAGTCTCATGAACTTGTAGGAGTTGGTTTCAGCATACCAATAGCTCTAACTTTAAATAAGTTTTTTCTTGACATTAAGCCTAATATTTTATTGTTGCAACTTCCACTCATTTCTTTTAGTTCTTTCCTCTGGGACCAAAAAAAAGAAAAAAGAAAAAAGAAAAAATAGTCTTCCATATGACATTCCTTCCTAGTTTTGAGCACAATATAATGAACTAAACCCCACCCCCACCCCCACTCCCACACCTAAGTCTTCTTTCTGCTGCATATTTGTAAGAGATTTTATTCTTCTTCCTCATTATCAACATATAATCCTAATAATTTTCAGATTCTAAGAAATGAAATTATACAAATTAAGATAACACACCCAGGAAAATGAATCTATCCAGAAACACAAATTCAAAGAAGCTAAAATCCTTAACATCTACAGGATTGCATAGTAAAGTAGACATAAAAAGTTGATGTGTTTTAAAGTGCACCAATTTAGGGCAAGCAGAGAGTTCCAAAATTCCTTTGAAATCTAGAACTTGTCAGAATAACTTGTCAGTCATTCTAAATACTCTTCTCTGCTATCTTTTTCTTTTTAGAGACAAGAGAACAATTTGACCAGTTTGTATTAATGTATTTATCAAATTTGTAGATGGCACAAATTTTGGAGAGATGCTGATTGTTGATTAAGGATCCAAAAAGTTTTCTACAGATTGGAAATTCTAGCCTTACATCTCAGCTATTTGCCTTCTAACCACAAGATTTTCCAGGGTCCTATGCCAGCTGATCCTCAAACTTTGCCCCAAGAACTCTATGCTCAATTCCATATGGTCATCTTTACCTTCTTCTTATTCACCTTCACTCTTTGGTTTTCTTAAGACATAGATCGAATCCCATCTTCTTTCTTGCTTCCCTTTATTGGTAAAGAATTCATTCTGAGATATCTTCCATTTAAACTGTACATATATACACATAGAAACATGTGCATATTCATACATACATATATGCATCTATACCTACATGTATACATATTTACACACATATATCTATCTCTATCTCTATCTCTATCTCTATTTATCTACATCTACCTCTCCCTCTCCCACTCCCTCTCCCTCTCCCTCTCCCTCTCCCTCTCCCTCTCCCTCTCCCTCTCCCTCTCCCTCTCCCTCTCCCTCTCCCTCTGCATCTGTATCTGCATCTGCATCTGTATCTGTATCTGTATCTGTATCTATATATCTATATGTATATTACAATTTTTTCTAATTCTGTCTTCCACTTTAGAATTTCAGCTGTTTGAGGACTTGGAATGTTTTTGCCTTTTTTCTGAGTGTTTTCTCAGATCTTAGCACAGTGCTTAATGGATAGAAAGCATTTCTGACTGGTTACTTCTTGAGATTGCTTGGTTCATAACCCAGGGGCTTCCCAGTATTCTGAACCAATCAGGTTCCATTCCCAGGGCTTTCCTTAGCTCTCTGAATCAATCCTGATACTAGGACCTCTTTCTTCTTCCTCATTCTAGAAATCACATCCACAAGATCTCCATTTCTTCAACTTCCCAATGCCACCTGACCACACTCCCTCTTGGGAACTCTTAGGGTCTCCTATAGCTTCAGGGGACACAATGTCAGAAACGATATGAAATCCTCTCAAAGGAAGGATCTTAAATAGTCCAACCCTCAAGGCATCACATTCATTTTCTCATCCCCTCTACTTCTCAGTAATTCCAAATCCCTGGCCATTTATGTTCACCATCCCTAACAAATCACTCCTTCCTTACCATCAACCCTTCCTCCCAAGGATCCCACCCCAGATCTGCCTGACCTTTTGAATGTGTTCTCTAGAATGTCTATAATTAACCCACTTGTTTTTATCTTAAACTTTTCTCATTCTGAGATTCTATTCCTCACTGAGTCTTGAATCCCCTTAGATGACAATGAATGCCTTCTTCCCACCTTTACAATGCTGTTTTATTCACGAAACCTTCCTATTGCCACTTGAAGATTCACCCGCTACCCTTTCTCCATTGATGTTTATTATATGTAGATCTCTTATGTAGGCTCTTATGCATTGACCCCATGGATGTTATCCTATATTTCTTAATGAGTTTAATTTCTGGTTTCTAATCTTTCCCTAGCTACCACAACTCCTGGCCTTAATAGTACAGATTTCAACATATAGATATAGATTTAGATATAGACATAGATATAGATATAGACATAGACATAGACATAGATGTAGACATAGACATAGACATACACATAGACTTAGACATAGATATAGATAGATATAGATTAGATGATTTAGATAGACATAGACATAGACATAGACATAGACATAGACATAGACATAGACATAGACATAGATATAGATGATCTAGATATAGATTAGATATAAATGCTTAGTAGATTTATTGTTTGTTTGGTGAAGATATTGTTTATTGTTTATCCTTCCTTGTTGAAGAAGATCATGACAACAGGGAGGTGATGCCAAGATATAAAAATGAATTATATTTGAATGAAATGATTTGCTGAGCAAAGTTACCAACTTCACTTTCTTCTCTGGAGGCCTCTGGTTCCAGTGACCAGATATGAATATGAAGTAAAGTTTCTCACTTCCTTAAGTTATTTGATTAGGAACTATTTCTCTACTCCTATCTCTATTTTTTTAAGTTTTTGTAAGGCAATGGGGTTAAGTCGCTTGCCCAAGGCCACACAGCTAGGCAATTATTAAGTGTCTGAGACCAGATTTGAAGTCAGGTAAACCTGACTCCAAGGGCAGTGATCTATCCACTGTGCCACCTAGCCACCCCTCCTACCTCTATTTCTACTTCCATGCTCATGAACTCCCAAATTTTTAATCTGATTATAATCTTTTATCATTCTATTTTTTCCCTTTGATCCCAATTTTGTTCTCTGTCCTCACTTTGACCTCCAGTCCCTCAACCCCTTAGCTTTTTCCCAAGTCATCACTCTTATACTGACTACACTCTTCCCCTTCCCATCTTGATCTTTTTGTGTATAGATATAACCAATCATATGCTGTCTTCTATACTCAAATCCCTTGCCCTTTTTCTAATCACGTCTTGCCAAATTCCAAACTTGGATTACTACAGCATTTATTTCCTTTACTTCTATTCATGAGTCACTAACTAAACAAGAAAAAAATCATAGAAACAAGTCTGGCAGAGCCCACTAAAAATGAATTTATATAATCTTAGTTGGTTTCTCACTATATCAATAAAAGCTCTTTTGCAGTCTCTCTCTCTCTCTCTCTCTCTCTCTCTCTCTCTCTCTCTCTCTCCCTCTCTCGCAGAAAGAAATTAGAATATATAGTGAATAATCACTCCAATGAAACTGATTCTCTGAAAGAGAATAGAAGTTTTGGCATATAGAAATACAAAAGTAGAAGGAAAATTTTCTTAAAGGGAAGCAAAATACCATAATTTTAGAACATTTGAATTCTACACAAGCCAAGTTGAGTGACACTGAAGACAGTATGTGACAACATAACCTAAGGATCATAAGTCGCCTGTAAAACTTTTTTTGTGGGGGGCGGCTAGGTGGCACAGTGGATAAAGCACCCGCCCTGGAGTCGGGTTCAAACACAGTCTCAGACACTTAATAATTACCTAGCTGTGTGGCCTTAAGCAAGCCACTTAACCCCGTCTGCCTTACAAAAAAAAAACAACAACTTTTTTTTGAAGTTCACTACTAATTTGAAAGAATATCATAAATAAGAATGACATTCAGCAGTTTTGAATATTGACAACAAAGAAATTATTAAATCCATAAATTAAAATCACACCAAATTGGTGAGATTCTAAGAGGTGTTGAGTTTAAATCTCATAATATTGAAAGCAAACAACAGATACTGAAACTAACCATACCTGAGGTAAAACTTAACCATACCACTTAAAAATGAAAGATATATCACATGTATGCTATCCTTTTATTTTTTAAAATTTTCTCTAGAGATCTTTTACATTTACTATTAATTGAATTAATCTTACAAACATTTTTTAATATCTTTTTAATATGTCATCTCCATAACATCTTTGAATGCTATCATTTTTTCATCTATGAATATACTCTTCTCATTGTGGTCAAGTTGTTCCTATTAAACATTTTAGTGTTTTTTTTCCTCCAATATATATTTAAAGCATTTATTACAGGTATTTGGATTTTTTAATCCTTTGGAAATCATTCTAAATGATATTTTTGTTGATAGCAGATATGCTAGACTTTGTTATTTTCGCTTAGGAAATGTTTCTCCTAACTTTGGTAGCCTCTAATATAATTTCTCATGTATATTAATTAGTATGACACAGTAGATAAAACAGTGGGTTTCAGGTCAGAAGACCTGAGTTTAAGTCCCACTTCTGACATACCAATTGTCTTAACTTGGACAATTCAGGTAATTTCTTTTAGTCTTAGGCAACCCTTTAATTATAGATTAGATACTGACCCAATTTGGAAGTGGGGGGGGGTTATATATTAATGAAATCATAGAGGTAACCAAAATCAAACCATGAACATAGCAATGATGATGAGGAGGAGGATATCCATCATATTATTTGATTCACATAATGATCCTTTTAGATAGGTATGACATATATTTTAAGTGTAGTTTTATAGATAAAGAAATGAGGACTCAGAATTTAACTGGTTAAAGTAAGTCATGGCCTCATGATTGAAAACTGGCAGTATATATACATATATATATATATATATATATATATATATATATATATAGAGAGAGAGAGAGAGAGAGAGACATATATATATATATATATATATATGTATACATGTATATGTATATGTCAACCTTTTACCATATGTCAACCTTTTACCAGCACCTGGAAGCCTCCAGTCTATATACCTTTGATTTTTCAAGTCAGAGTTGTTTCTCCAATGTTTTTCCTTTGTGATCAATAGCACAAATTTTTATAGGTTTCTCATTGGCAATTTCCATGTTACTTCTAAACTTTTTTTTTATTTTCATTGTACCTCTCAATTTTCCCCCAATACATACATTTTACTGTAATTCACTTTGTTGAAATTAAGTAATGATGTATGGACTTTTTTGTTGTTGCTTCTAGAGCCAGAATATTGAATCTAATTGCTTCAATCTTTATATATAGCTGAGCACCCATACATACTTTTGTGTGCAAATACTTCAAACTAAGTATATTCCACTTTTCTTTGGTTTCTAAGCAAGAAAGGAACCATAAATTTTGTCTAAAAGCTTAATAATGATAATTGCTATTACTTTACTATAATTTGAGAAGATTTTTTAGGAGTTAATATCATGTGAGGCATTCTGAATAATGAGTAATATATAACACATTTTCCTAGTCCTCCAAGTGCTCAATCAGAACATAACAATGATTGTGGCATTGATAGAAATGGATCAGAAAAGTTTTCGTGGGATATAGAAGAGATGAAACTTTTAAAAGTTGAAGATTAAATGGAAGAATGTTAAAGTGAATATGGTGGTTGATCAATTAGTTCTATGGATAAAAAATAAGGGAGAGGTAATGTGATTAGTGATTTGAAGTTAAAAGATACATAAATCATCAAATATTATCCCCTTCATTTTACAGTTGGGAAAAACTGAGACTCAGAAGTTGTTATTTCCCTTTTGCCACAAAGTTACTAAATATCAGAGGCAGTGTTTGAATAGAAGTCTTCTCAACTTCATTAAATACTTTTAAGACTAGGGCATTTTGCTTCTCATTTTACAAATAAGGAAACTAAGTCCTACAGTACTTAAGTGACTTTCTCAAGGCCATACAACTAGCAAGTATTTGGAGAGGGATTTCAACCCAGGTCTTTTTGATCACTTGGACAAAGGATGTCCATGACACTTTGTTCACTATTCTATACTTTTTTCCCTGAAAATCAAAATTGGAATGTAGATTTTATAATAATCAATGTAAACTGATGGTTGAAACTATTTAGATGGAAAATTTAGTCCTCTCTCACTTGCCCCTCCATTACTACTTTTGAGTATAGTTCACTGTTTTCTCAATTTTGTTTAACATTTCTACCTCAACTATACTATGTAGAAAGGTGATCGAGTTGGTAAGAAAGAATCTGGCACATAAGGTAACAAAAAGGTTATATTTATTTTGATTTTATAAGTAATATTATTATTTACTTTAAAATATTCTACATATTTTTATTTGCTTTATGATGAAGTAATGGCAAAGAAATTCCTCAGTAGAATAACATATTGAGTCAAAAAAATTCAATTTCAGAAAGCACAATTTTCAAACTTTACCTAAGTTGTTTGAATTTTGTGGCCTCTGCACCCTGAAGCATAATTTTTGTATCAAAGTTTTAATACTTAAGTATAAAATTAATAAGGTAAAATATCTGACCACTTAGATTGTATTATATTTCCCTTATTTGGAAAGATTTTTATGGTGTAGTCACATATACTATTCATCTGTTTCCCTCTCCGCAACCACTTGTTAAAAAAAGAAAAACACTTCTCCAGGAAGGGATGGGCGTACAATTGAACAACTTCCCAATCAACATCCTTTGGGATATTTAGAACTGGAAATGTTTAAGGTAAGTATAGAGTGATGTAGTTGTATTTGTTGTTGTATGACTTATCTAACTTCATCACCAGAAATTTAACCACCAGATACCTGCTTTTTTCCCTTGCCACAGCAATTTACAAAGACCACCCACTGAGACATGGAGGGCCAGCAAACTGTACTATTAAAGGGAGGCTCCCTTATCACAAACTAAATCATGAGTCCCTGAAATCTGGAAAGAAGAATGAAAGACATAATTTCTGGTTATTTAAGAATTAATATCTTTTTTTAAAAAGCATGATTTTACTCAGAAAATAAGAAAAAGGAATATACTATCAAGAAATGAGCAAGAATGTGCTTGATATGGTAAAATTTTAAAATTAGAAAATATAGCTCTAATGACTGTACCTAAGTGTATAAATTAGATGTCCTGCTGAAGCTTCTGAAAGCACTACAATTCCTTCATTCAACATAGAGACTTTGCCTGAAATATAGCTCCATTTCTTACTAGATCACTTAGGTTAACTAAGAAGTCTATAGGATTGGAAGATGAAGCTTTGCTTCTTCTCACCAAGGTTTATTTACTCAAAAACTTGCACAAACAAGAATTCATTTAAAAGCGATAATGAAAATAAACAATATGAGCATTCACATGGCCAAAAGTTATGGATAGGATAGTTGACTCAAATGTTTCTGAAGGCACTATGTGATAAATCTGAAGTGGTTCAAATAAGAAAGTAGAGTAATAATGTATCATCAATACAAATACTACTGATGGATAAAGTATTTTCTTGTAGAACAGAATATATAATGCCATATGCTTCCCTGTACTTTTAAAAATTTTGAATATGTTATAGCAAACTAAGATGCCATTTTAAAAATCAATTGTCTAAGAATTAAGTAGAAAGTGATTTTTTTTAAAAAAATTATTTCCTAAAAGGAGCTAGCATTTTGCTTACCCAGAATTGAAATATATGTATATAGTTTATGGATTTTTTCATGGACTTTTGTTAAAATATTATGGGTAGATTTTTTTAAGGTCAATGTTTGTACTTATACTAATGACTACAAAGGAAAGTATTAAGACACAAGACATAAAACAACATATGGCAATAATAAAGCTATAAAAGAAAATACACAGCCTTCCTACTCAATTAAAAATGGTATCAGGCTCTCATAAAAATATGACTGCCCCCCCCTTCATGATTAAGTGAGAAGACTGGAAAAAAGGAAAGCATAAGAATGTACAAATGACTGCTCCCTCTGAATGATGTACCTTTCATATGGTTGGTAGAATGGTGATTTAATGCAGCTCAGGCCCAATATCACAAATAATGAATATAGGAGCTTTAATATTGAGATCAATAGGCAATTCAATTGGGATTTCCTAAGCTTGTATTGATATAGTTTTCCGCAACCTTTTAGGGATATGATAA
Organism: Macrotis lagotis; assembly: GCF_037893015.1. NCBI lineage: Eukaryota > Metazoa > Chordata > Mammalia > Peramelemorphia > Peramelidae > Macrotis > Macrotis lagotis. The sequence goes on from NC_133666.1 coordinate 399,618,815, forward strand.
GTTCAGATGACCAGTAAATCAATTCCATCCTCCTGGTTTTTTTGTACTTCTTTTTCACGCTATAATGGAAGCTGTTTTAAAAAAAAACCAACAAAAGGATATTTTCAGTGTATTACTAGCACTAAATTACATCTCTGGGCAAGTGAGCTCATCATGTCATGCTATTTTGCAAAGAGAGGACAGGAACAGAATACTTGCCGGTAGCAGAGTCACATTTCAACTGTCCTTCCCTGGCCTGTGGCCGAATGACAGGTTCCAGGACACACATCTAAGCAGTTTTGTTGTCTCTGGGTTGATGGGCTTGTATTTTCAGCAGTTCCATCTTTTGTTGGCAGCCAGCACTCTCATAGACAAGGTTGAGGGAGAACACCATTATTCTATGGTACTCTTCAGATCATGTTACCTAGGTAATCTTCTTGTCTTTCTTCTCCTGAACTATTGGGCTGCTTCCAGGAAAAGTAAGAGGTGCTGAATTACTATTTTTGTTATTGTACAGAACTGTAACCCAACTCCTTGTCCTTCATTATCTCCTCAAACCTCTACATTAATTGACAGAGAGGCTTTATATCTAGATTTGTTCCCATTAGAAGTCCTTGTGCCCTTGAATAAACAGGTAAGGTAATCACTTTAATTACTGCTGTAATTAGCTGTATCTGAAGCACCTGCGTGCTTTGGCATGAAAAAAAGAAAAAAAGGCCCAGAAATGAACTTTCTTTCTGTAACATCGATAGGAATTTTCTGCTTAATGTCTTTTCCCTGAACAATCAAAAGCATCAGAACTAGGATGGAGTGCCAGTCAAGTTTAAGAGGGAAGGCACCCCCCATCAACTTTTCTTTTTAAAAGCTCTCATTTATAGCTATGGCAAAGTAGTGAGAGATCTTTAAGGAAAAGGCCATAAAATACACAGGATAGCTTTGAAATGGCCATAGTCTCTTTGTACTTGCAACCATTAAAGAAACCAAAGAAAAAGAAATGAATTGTCAATATAGTAAAACAGCAGGTTGCTTTATAATGTATAATGTGTCGTGCCCTGGTTTAGTTTCTGTTAGTAGAGCATATTCTGTTAAGTGTTTGCCACAAAACTGTGCATAGTGCTTTCCAGTCCCAAGCATTTAACCCTTCTTTTGCCTGATCAACTCAGGAAAGGTCAATTATTTTGATTGTATAGAAAATAATCCCTTGAAACCCCCTATAAAGGGGCATTTGAAATGTAAGAAGAGTCAAATGGCCACCTTCCTTTTGGATTGCAATTATATTTATTTAGACTAACTTTCAAATATTATTTATGAGATTACAAGCATAAAGCTACATAGTGTTATAGTCATATTCTCTAGCTATCAAAAATGGTCTGCTCACATATTTTCACATAGAAAAACTGCATTGAAGGCTAAAGTACAAATTGACAAAAGCATAGAATTGTAAGGTTTGAAATGGAATCTTTTTTTCTTCTTTCTCCCTCATAGGGCTTGGAAATAGCAACCTTTCATATAGGATACAGCTGGAATGTATTTTATTACTAAGTTTATATAAATTTATGTGACGTATGTTTGAATTTTACCTCCAAATTTTTTATGCCATTGCAGGTAGCCCATTTTCATAGGATAGGGGTAAATACGAACCCTAAAAATCTATGGAGACCTTTGTTCATTGACAGCATATGAAAAGAGAGAAATTATGTTCTAGAAATGTTTCAGTGTACTATTTCTCATTGTGGTTCATGTTGTTCAATATTTCCTCTTCGCAAACTTAAGTGAACACTAATATGATAATAAATAAATGCTTTAATTTTCCTTAAGCACACCTGAGGGACAATATTATTTATGTAAACAAGGTACGGAGGCTCCAAAAAACATCTCCTCCAGGTCTTAGAACCACTTCAAGAGTCAGAAGTGAAACAGAACTTTGGAATTCTGGAATCATCATTTCTTTTTGTGAATAAATCATTTGATCAACAAATATTTATTAAGCACCATCTACTATTGCTAGGCCCTAGAGAATGAAGAGAAAATGAAATAATCCCTGCCCTCAGAGGGCTTAAATTCTCCTCTGAAGTTGACATTTTCTTTCTGATACTGGATACCAATTCAATTTTGAGTAGAACTGGTACACTGGATTCATGTTTCTTCAATTTGCTTAATGCTTCTCTATTGTATCTATTTATTTAATTTCTGTAATTTTTATTACAGAATTGTTTTTATTAATTTTATTACAGAATTATTTTGATGATTTTCTTCTTTTAGATCATAAACCCCATGATAACAAGACCCTAGATTTGTATCAGACTCTTGCCATACTTCTATCATCATAGTGATATATAGTACACATAGGTAAATCAATCAAAGTTAGTTAAACTTAGTTAAAACCAAAACAAGAGTTAAAGATATGTTTTAGATTTGATAATGTCTTTTCTTCACACACACACACACACACACACACACACACACACTTATGTGAAGTAGATCTAGTGCAAGATTGATTATACTCATTTTATAGATGAAAAAAGCTTATCTGTAGTTGAGAACTTAAGTCATTTGCCTCTATTCACTTGACTAGGTTTCATCAAACCTTACTGTGTGTCTGAGCTAGAAAAAGAATCCAAGTCTTGGGACAGCCAGGTGGTATAGTGGATAGAGCATCAACCCTGGAGTCAAGAAGACCTGAGTTCAAATTCGGTCTCAGATAAACACTTAGTTATTTCTGTGACTTTGGACAAGTCACTTAACCCTATTACCTCAGAAAAATTAAAAAATGAAACAAAAAAAACAACAAGAATTCAAGTCTTTTTGGATTCTTTACTTTGCCTCATTTACATTTTACTATGTCTCTAGGACTATCCACTAAAATTATTAAAATTCTGTCTTTAGTTGCCCAAACCAACTGTCCAAGGAAAAAAATTTTGAAACCTGCTAAGACAGAGCCAAGAAATTAAAAGATACATTATCCCAATTCATTTTTTCACAACTGCCTATGCATTTGACCTTTATACTGCTAACTAGAGTGATGGTATTGTCTGGATGAACTCAAATGATATGCAGATTTAGTATACCCTGACTTGCCACAAATACCAATTCCATTCCTCTTTCATAACATGACTCTTTTTGGTTAAGAGGATACTGAGGGTCCCTTTACAAATGACCCAGTTTTCAAAAACTAGTTCTTTTTAGACATTGAATGGTAGTAGAGATTTTTAATAGCCACTATGTCTAGGTCCAAGGATTTGCAGTTGATGACAACTTTATCCTATAGAATTATCTTAGTGGTTTTATTTGGTGGGTGGGAGATGAAAGAGGCAGGGAAAACTAAAGTCTGATCTCTTTTTCAGAAATATTTCCTGTTTATTGGTACCCTTCATTCCAACTGAAATTATGAAAAGGGTCAGTATTGCCTCCAGTAAATAGGCATTCTATTCTGAATTTAGCAGGTTGCTCCAGTTTTTGTAACAGCAGATAAATATTTGTTTCCAAATAAAATGCAGATTATTTAAAGCATGGTACAGCAACAGGAGTGCTGAATTTGGAGTTAGAAGATATGGGTTCCAATCCCAGTTGGTGCAGTGACTGTAGGTAGAGTGAGCAAAAGTCATGTTCAAATAACAGTTACAGTATTTACTAGATTTATGGTCCTAGGCAAGTTTCTTAAACTCTCTAGTCCTCAGTGTCTTCATCAGCAAATTGAGGATTATAATTGCATCTATTCTCCAGGATTGTTTGTGAGGAGAAAATGAAATAATATTTATAAAGTTATTTGCAAACCTTAAAATTATATATATATATATATATATATAAATAAAATATAAAAATAAAAATAAAAATGCATTTATTATTGTTGTTCTGATTTTGCAACTTAATACCTATGGGACAATGTGTAAGTTATTCTGTCTTTCTGAAGAATCTGAATGAATTTCCTTCTAAATTATCTTCCAATTCTAAATCAACAATTTTGCTCTCTATTGTCAAAGGTGTCTCTAAACCACCAGTGTAGTGCTATTCATATTTACTATGTAAAAGTGATGTTCTAAAACTTTTCAAGAGATTTGCCATTGTGTAGTAGAAAGAATAGTGAATATGTAGCAAGCTCTGGATCTATGACTTTGGCCAAGGTCTTTGAGCCTTGAACCATAGTTTCTCAAGTATATTTGGTAAAGTATGGCACCAATTCTGTCTATTTCATAGGGTTGATGATTGGATCAAATTATATAGTTTAAGGTAGAATACTGTAAAAACTGGAAGGAGATGGGAGTAAGCTGATATATGTTAGTTCTCTTTAAACATACCATTTGAGCCTCTCAACAACCAAGGAAGCCAAGTGTTGCTATTCTCATTTTATAGTTGAGGAAAATGAGACTAATAGCTAATAAGTGATTGGCCCCAGGTCACTTAGATTTTATGCATCTGAAGCAGAATTATGCTTGGGTGTATCCACTGCACCAACTAGAAAATTAACAGGAGCTCAAAATATCATGACCATAAAAAAAAACAAAACCATGAAATAATAAAATCATCTAAATGTGAAACAGGATGTGATCAGCTATACTCCTGAGTTCAAATCAAACTTGATTAAAAAGTAATTGGGGAGCGGCTAGGTGGCACAATGGATAGTGCACCGGCCCTGGAGTCAGGAGTGCCTGAGTTCAAATCCGGGCTCAGAGACTTAATAATTGCCTAACTGTGTGGCTTTGCGCAAGCCACTTAACCCCATTTGCCTTGCAAAATCCTACAAAAAAGATAATTGGGAAATATTTAATTAAGCAAATAAAAGTATGTCGATTTGAGGTCCACAGGTATCCTTTGGGTAAAACAGTCCCTATTTCTTTTTGAATTTGACATTAATCAAGAAACCTTCATTAACTACCTACTGTTTGTGTGTTTGTTTTTGTGTGTGTGTGTGTGTGTGTGTGTGTGTGTGTGTGTGTGTGTGTGTGTGTGTGCGTGTGTGTGTGGCACTGTGCTAAAGGATACAAAAAGAGATAGAGGACTGTCCTCAAAAAACTCACATTCTAATGGTGGATACAATAAACAAACAACCATATACAAAATAACTTTATACAGGATAGCTATGAAATGATAAAGAGATTGGTGCAGTTAGGTGGTATGATGGATAGAGGTCCAGGCCTGGAGTCAAGAACACTCATATTCCTAAGCTCAAATTCATCCTCAGACATTTACTAGCTATGTGACTCTGGGCAAGTCACAAAACCCTGTTTGACTCAGTTTCCTCTTCTGTAAAATGAACTGTAGAAAAAATGGCTAAACACACCAGTCACTTTGCCAAGAAAAATCTCAAATGGGATCACAAAAAGTTGACCATGGCTGAAAATAAATGAACAATTAAAAAATTGAGGAAAAGCAGACACTAACATTAAGAGTGATTAAAGGAGGCTTCCTCAAGAAAATGAGAGTGATTCATAAACTGTTTAAAGAATAAAGAGAAAATGATTTATCTGTGTATTAATTTGTTGATTTTTCTTTATATTACATACTTATATATGAAAGTACATTCAAAGACAAAATTCTAATATACTTTAAAATTTTGCCATATTTTCTTTTTAATTCACATTTTTTCATCTATCCCTCTCCTGTCTCTTCTCCAGTGATCTATCCCTTGTAACATCAGTAAAAGGAAAAGAGAAGCAACTCAACAATGCATCAACTGAATTTGATAATATATGCAATGTTCTATGCCTGTAGCTCCTTCATATGTCAAGAAGAAATATTTTATTTTCTTTTGAAGTCCAGATTTGGTTATTATAATTACTGTGTTCAGTTTTCTTGTTTTCTTCTTACTTTTGTTTTAGGTTTTTTGCAAGGCAAATGAGGTTAAATGGCTTGCCCAAGGTCACACAGCTCGGTAATTACTAAGTGTCTTAGGCTAGATTTGAACCCAGGTACTCCTGACTCCAAGGCTGGTGCTATAGCCACTGCACCACCTAGCTTCCCCTTTTCTCTTACTTTGAAGGAGATAGACTAATTCCTTATATCTGATAAAAGAATGACTTGGTAATAGAGTCTAACAGAGCAAGATTGTTGATTTAGAATTGGAAGATACCTTAGAAGGAAATTCATTCAGATTCTTCAGAAAGACAATGACTTACACATTGTCCCATAGTTATCAAGTTGCAAAATCAGAACAACAATAACAAAAGTATTTTAATTTTTTTATTTTATATAACTATAACTATATATATATATATATATATATATACATATTTAGCATTTTAAGGTTTGCAAATAGCTTTATGAGAAATTTAAATTTCAAAAGAAAAAGTTAAATTTAACTGAAACTGCCAAACTTTTTTCATTTGAATCTTCATTTCAACCTCATTTCCCCATAAGCTCTCTAGTGTTTACAACTTATCATGGCCATCTCTTTCTGTACAGTATTTCTACCTAGTCATGGCATGGCTCTGGCATTTATAGAAGGAAAGGATTCCTTCTTGTCTGTTTTTCCCTCCAATGGCAAGTGGAATAAGGGCTAATTGCAACAAACTGCCTCAGATTAGTAAAATTTGAAGTCTCCTGACCAGTCAGACAAATCCATTAGGATTTTATTGGGTCCTAAAAAGAGTTATGTGATTCCCTAGGATCCAATCCTTGTCAATCAGCCATGGTAAATTGGATTCTTGAATAGGGAAATCCCTTAGGGAGAGTAGATGTTATCTAGATCAGATGCAGTGATTTCTCCACTCTGTGCTCACTAGGTTCTGTTCTCTCTTTAGTGAACCAATAAAACCATAATAAGTATTGATTAACCCATTACTGAGCATTATCCACTGGCTTCTGCCTGACTGTATTTAAACACTGCATCGTGCATTTCACAGTGCCATCATATAGATGTGTGCCTAACATTGGCAACCTTGCCCCGTAGATTTTTTTATTTGACAAAAAATGTTTAAAAGTTCTAGTATGTATTCCGATATTAAGCATTTAGCATATATATATATATATATATATATATATATATATATATATGACCAGGTATCATTTTTAAAGGAGGACAAAATGATTATCCAAGTTATGCTGGAAATTAATTTCCCATCATAATATTTGGAAAATTTTCAGAATTGTAGTGATGATTTGTCTATAAGGAGAAAAAAACAGATTCTAACACTCTACAAGTCCTCAATGGGGACTGGGGAAAAGGAATTTTTTTTTGTAGATCACTGCTCACCTTTAGACATCTTAACAATTTATAATAGTTATCATTTACACAGAGCTGATTTTATTAAGTATTAGAAATGTCATAAT